>NW_027496240.1:0-134917 GCF_021521415.1 Bidens hawaiensis | reverse complement strand
TGTGACATATTTTATAAACTGTTTTATAGGTAAGATCAGGATTAGGTGATTGGAGATGATGGATAGCCATTATACGATATGATGGCTCAGATGAAATTTTATAACATAAATGATGTAAATTATAGTTTTACAAGTAAAACTCTTTTATAATCATTTCGGTTGTTTAAATCCCGAAATATTGAGTATAATAATACTTAATCAAATACTTTTGTTTTACAATCTTAAACTCTTATTTACTTACGGAACATGTATTATGCCCATGGAGTCGGGTATGTGACAGTACTAGTGAACAAAGTGTTCACGTGTAGTTAAACTTAAGTCTTTTCTTCTGATCTTCAAAACTACTCGAGACAATAATGTGTACTTGGACTTAGGACTTAGTCTCTTCAGCAACTCTCTACAAGTACTCGTGTGTATTTTATTTTATTGGAGCATATACTTAGATAAATCTTCAAAATCTTAGTTTTTTACCCTGAAATAAGTACTCGAGTTCAGTATTTGGTAAAATCTTAAGCTTGACAATAAGAATATTCAATCAATGTGAATTTTTAATCCAACATATAATGACAAGTGAATATGTTTCGTACTTATAAATATGATAAAAAAATGTTACAGCAAGACTAATAAAAAGAATATCAAGAAATATTATCACTATAAAACTTTCCAAACAAGCACGAGGAGCTTGTTTGAGACCATTAAAGCTTTCTGAAGTTGAAAAGCTTCAAAAGGTTGGTGAGCAATGCTTGGGGTGAGTACGAACAGTCCGTCATTTTGCAATTACAAAAAACACTTCCTCATAATCTATACGTTACTTTTGCTTGTATCCATATGCTACAAGGTTGGTCTTGTATCGCTCAATGTACTAACCTACCAAATTTGGGTTTTATTTAATAGGCGCACGACAAAACCAATTGTTTATTTTCTGCGTGGAGTGGAAATCCATGTGCGAGTCTCGTATAGAGAAATATGTTCCTCAAACTTTACATCCTGCCAAGGTGGAACAAAAGTAGCCTCTACAAACGATGAATGTTGCCAATAACAAAGAAAACGAAGTGGGGGTGAGAAGAGTATGCAAAATCTTGTAGTGTGGTGGTCTTACGAGTATGAGACACTTTCAAAGTGGTAGAGGATCCATAGTCTCTACAAGTGGAGGGGTTGGCTTATCCATAGATGCACCATGAAGAGTATATGATGATGTGGATATGCAATCCTTAATACTCATGTATCACCCACTATCACTGTTCACATAACCATTTTTAATATTTAGATAACAAATAATAATAACAATTTTAAATCAATTACGTATTGTCATTGGGAAGTCAAAATTCCTAATTATATATATTTCGTAGAAGCTACCAATCCAAGCTCATGTGAAATTCATTTATAATAAACACAATATTTGTTTTGATTATAACTCCATTTTCAAAAGAGTTTATACTAGAATATCGACATAAAAAGACTTTTTAAGCATAAGCGTCTACTTAGAATTATTAAAACCGTTAAAAAAATACGTTATTTTATTAAAACAATTACATAAGAAAAAAATATTATAAAACAATGATTTTTTTTTCTTTTGTAAAGTTGTGACTTGTAGCATTAAGAGCATGTGTTGTGGACTATCTAAAAAGTAAAGAAATGTCATGTCACATTACTAACTCGCATGTAGTTTTAATTAACCCACCTTTTAACAAGCGCGTTATAATAAAACTAAATAAATAGATAAAAGAAAAGGTTTATGAAAATAAATGTGTGGCATTTGATATGTGAATAATAGTGATTTCTTTTAGGTGATAAAGGGCGCTAAGGGAATAACGCATTCGCTCATGATGCCCATTCTTTAGCTTTATGTCACGCACCGTCAAATCATATAAAGTTTTTCACGTCTTTCGGATCATTTCGGCACCATGTAGAACCACCTATAGCTGCCCAGAATACTCCAGAACAGCCCCAAACTTTTTGGACCAGCCGGCATCTTTGAGACCCCCTAAATCAGCCTTCAAAAGCCTCGGAAGCTGCTGGAAATAGGCAGAGCGTAAAGTGCTGGAAAATTCGGGTCTCATGCAAGACCATTCTAGACCTTGAAAGGTCTAGAAATGCTATATATTTTGCTGCCCACAAGACCCTCTAGATCAGCCACGATGTATCTTGAATGGCTGGATATTTTCATAGGAAATCTCTAGAAACCAACAAGTATAATCTATGTTTAGAAGGATCTAGGTTAAGAAGGCTCTCGATCAGCCCCTAACTAGTATAAACAGGGGATGTTAGGCTCATTTTGTATCATCCTAAGCTCTTGTACTCAAATCACTTGTAACATAGCTTTCTAGTAATATAAACCCTTTTCTTGTATACTTGTGTTCAAGTATTACAAGCATCATCACTTTGTTCAAACACAAGCACCATTACTTGCAACATTGCAAGGCAACACACTTACTAAAGACTTCCGCTGCGAAAAACTACAAACCTAACCATCAAGGCTTACTTAGACCAAGTTCTAAGGCGCACGTGAGTCAAAGAATTAACTCCGTGACAGTTGGTATCAAAGCGTGTTCGATTCATTGGGATGGCGTCCGAAAAGAAGGTCGAAGATCTAATCCTCACCCCAGGAACATAGACTCAGAAAGGAAAAAAGTCTGCTAAGGAGCTGATTGCATCCTTAGACAAACGAGTCGAAGACACCGGAATAAATGTCGATGCACTCAGAGCTGAATTCAACATGTATAGGGAACATGTCGGTGAATCCCTACACAAAATAGTCACCATGGAAAGCAACATTGGAGGATTACGGGAAGAATTTAGACTTGCAATCACAGTGATGCAAGCTGAAATAAAAGAACTACTAATGAACGAGCTCGGGCAACTTCAAGAAAACTTTGAACGCAAACTTGCGGCATGTGAAGAAAGCTTCAAAGAGCTACAAACCGAAATAAAGATACTCAAACAAGCCTTTGAAAATGGAGGCGACGTTGGAGGCACCACCAAGGTGGATCACCCAAAACCAATATCATTTGTTGGAAAGAGAGAAGCGCGAGCCGTGGACGACTACCTTTGGGAAGTTGAGCAATACTTGAAAGGCATGGATATTAAAGACGACGCAAAGAGAATCAATACGGAGGCACTCTACTAAAAGACACTGTTGCACTATGGTGGCGACGTAAAAACATGGAGATTGAACAAGGTACGTGCACCCTTACCACATAGCCTGATTTCTTCAAAGAAATTAAGAAACAAATCTATCCGGAAAAAGCCCAACTTGAAGCAAAGATCCGACTTCGAAACCTTAAACAAAAAGGATCAATTAAAGAGTACATCACCGAATTTACTAATCTCGTACTCGAAGTTCCGAATCTTTCACCTGAAGATTCTCTAATATACTTCATCGATGACTTACAATATTTGGCCAAAACCGAACTTGAACGCCGCAATGTTCAAGACTTGTCATCAGCCATCGCTGCTGCTGAAAACTTGGCTGATTGTAACGAACAACGATCACCAAGGCCCACATCTGTGGGTCGTAACAAGGAAACTGGTGGGGGAGCCAAACCCATCAACAATTACAATCAAAATCGAAGAGATGACACAAGTAAACCAACATACCAACCAAGGTATAGCAAAGAACCAATGACAAGTAAGAATTGTTTCCTTTGTGATGGGCCACATGACACATGAGATTGCCCAAAGAAATCCAAGTTAACAACACTGATAAAAACCGAAGAAGAACCCGAAAAGACTGAATAAGTTCGTTTAGGGGCAATGCAAATACAATTTTTGAACACCTTAATCGCTCAACAATAAAGGCATCAAACCCGACACTAGCTGAAGACAAACAAAAGGGACTTCGCTTCGTCAACATAGAAATCAAAGGGCGGCAAGTAAAGGCGTTAGTTGACATCGGGGCAAGTCATAATTGTATAACTTCTGACACAACCAGGAGGCTTGGCTTAAGAATTACCTCACAAGAAGCATGGATTAAGCCCGCATCCGGTGACGGCCAACCAATCGAAGGAGTAGCTTAGGGAGTAAGGTCAAGATCGGTGCGTGGACCGGAAAAATACACCTCTCGGTTGCACCAATAAACGATTATGATATCATACTTGGGATGGATTTCTTTAGACAAACAGGGGTTGCCATTGCACCAAGAATGAACACTCTTTGCTTAATCAAGGAGGATCAAGTATACTCGGTAACCATGGAGTCCGGGAAAACGAAACAAGAGAAAACCATAACCACAATAAGACTCATCCATCCAAGCCGAATGACAACGACTAGCAAGGAGGACGTTTTGAAATCAGTGGGGGAGGATGTCACGCACTGTCAAATCACACAACATTTTTCACGTCTTCCGGATCATTCCGGCACCATATAGAACCACCTAGAGCTGCCCGGAACACTCCAGAACATCCCTGAACTTTCTGGACCAGCCCGGCATCTTTGAGACCCCATAAATCAACCCTTAAAAGCCTCGAAGGCTGATAGAAATGGGCAGAACGTACAGCCAACTCTTGGGCAGAATCTGCATCTCCGGAAGGGTCTAGAACCATCGTTAAAGTTGGAAAATTCAGGTCTCATGCAAGACCATTCTAGACCTTGAAAGGTCTAGAAATGCTAGATATTTTACTGCCACAAGAACCCTCTAGATCAGCCATGATGTATCTTGAATGGCTAGATATTTTCATAGGAAATCTGTAGAAACCAACATGTATAATCTATGTTTAGAAGGATCTAGGTTAAGAAGGCTCTAGATCATCCCCTAATTAGTATAAATAGGAGATGTTAGGCTCATTTTGTATCAGCCCAAGCTCTTGTACTCAAATCACTTGTAACATATCTTTCTAGTAATATAAACCCTTTTCTTGTATACTTATGTTCAAGCATCATCATCTTGTTCAAACACAAGCACCATTACTTGCAACATTGCAAGACAACACACTTTCTAAAGACTTCCGCTACCGAAACAATACAAACCTAACCATCAAAGCTTACTTAGGCTTACTTAGACCAAGTTCTAAGGTCGTACGTGAGTCAAAGAAATAACTTCATGATATTTAGCTATTCTTACGCGATGTTTAACTAAGGTTTTGGGTGAGGTGATATGTCGCATCACCCCACACACGGTCAGATAATGTAAGGGATAAGTATTGATGTGAGTGGGACCTAATACAAGATAAAAGGAATGTATATGAAAAACAAAGAGAGAGAATGATTAGATTGTGTGTGGTGCAGCGCATCGACGCAGCTCCTGTCAATCATTTATTCCTTTTCATGATTTAGTGGCTTTTTCATGTTCCACATTATCTTTTCTTTGATATAGTTAATCGCCCAAAAATACATATGGTGCATAATTTGCTGAATTTGGTATGAAAATTAATGACCAACGGCATATGAGCGATATGGACATTTATTGAATTGCTAGGAACGTCTCGTCTCCTAAGGGGATGAGGATAGACATGAATTCCCCTCTCTCATATTATCACTTATTTTCTTTGTCTTATGTCTTTCAAGTCATCCAAGACGTCCTGTTTTCTAATTGATACAATCTGATTATATTGTTTTATTTTATCAAAATATGTGTAAGATTTGATTTCTTCCTACATTTCTTTTTATATTAAAGATAAACATGTTGATATTATTAAAAACTGATACACAAAATTAAAATTAATCTTTCATAATCATATAAAAACTTTTTATTTGAAGAAATAAAGATAAAATATAACCATGGCAATTTTGAAAAAAATGAGGTTATATTAGATGCAGTAGTGTCTAGTTTCGTTCTAAAGAGGAGATATAATATATGATGTGTAGTAATCTCTAAAAATCAGCAAATGGTTTTTTGTCTGGTAATACTAATAAAGGTGTTAGATAAGATTTTGAATTTTCAAAAGGCAAGGTTAAATTCTTGTGTGCCATTGTCAAAAAAAATAAAATAAAAAAAGATGTAATAATTTAAAAGTAATATTTGATTTGTCGTTGGAAAAAATAAATGTTTAAACCATGCGGTATGAACATGATCTCGTACCGTAATAGATTTATCTATTTAATTTATCATTTTCGTATACTCTAAGCACTACTTTATCATCTTTTGTTTTTCAATATGGAGAAATAATTAACATATTTTCTTAATTGAATTTATAAGTATATTTAGTTGAATAAATGTATAAAATTAAATACAATAAATTAACCTTACAGAATTTTGAAGCCATAACTATAAATTTATATTATAGTTAATTTAACAATTATTGTTACATAGACCCACTGAGATGGAGGTTAAGATCACACAACTGAGAAGATAGACTTGCTACACTTTATTTTCTCCATTAGATCATAGGGCTATAAAACACCTTGAGATGTTTGTTAGAATGCGTATAAAATTGAAGCCTCGGGGCCATCTTTCGACGGTCACGCCTATACCAGATTCATCACAAATAAGCATATGCATTCATAGATAAGCTAGTGTTTTCTCTGTGTATTGGGCTAAAAGGCTTTGAATCTTAGGGTATACACACTTAACATGATCGACTAATAATCGCATCAGTTAATTTCGCAAAAAACAAATACAAATTGTAGTTACTAATACAGTAATGCTAGAAATTAATCGTGTTATTGGGTAATTTTAAACAGTAAACAAGTAAATCTGAATACAGGATAATATTATTGTATTATTTTATGAAATACAAAGGAAAGCAGTATGAAGGTACTGGAGGGTGGTTGGTGTAAAGCAATGCAGCAAGGCACGTGGATCTAAAACGCAGCGTAAGTTTGGCGCCTCTCAACACCCAACGTGTCAGCCCTCAGCTGTTAACCTCATCCGTTATATTGGCCTTTTCTGATATGGACAAATCTTTATGTTCGACATTATCAATTTAATGATGTATGGTATTTAATAAGAAATCTTCCTATTCTTGTATTTTAGTCAGGTAGCTTTTGCGGTTTATTTGATTTATGTTACCTTGTTTGTTATATTTTATTATTAGGTTAGAGACCTGTGGTAAACACAGGTTGCATATAATATATGATAATTTTACAATAATAATTTAAATATTTTGAATTTTAATAAATAAATATAAAGATGTTTTATTTTATATAAGTATCATAAATTTAGTATTTATAGCTTCTATATATTGGTTTGTATACAACATTTGTAGCTTAAAGGTACACAAAATACCCGTTTTAGTCTACGATTTTTTTAATAAAAGCTGTTAAAGCATAAATTAAGAAAAAAATATTTTTACATTTTATAAACTTCTAAAACCACTAATTTCAACCCTAGTCCATATAGTTAAACAACATGTTTTTACCCGAACCAAATTCATACATTTTAGAAAACAATAATTTCTTTTACCCGAACTGATTTTGATAAGAACCTGTTTTGACCCAAACCAAAATGATACATTTTTATAAACAACGTATTTTGAGCCTAACTCATTTTGCTAAGAACTTGTTATGACCCAAACCAAAATGATACTACTCTAAAGCAATCATTTGGACTCAAATTCATTATGCCATACTCTTTTTTAACCAAACCCAGTTGATTCCTACTTTAAAGACACCTCGTTATGAACGGAAGCCATATCACAAGGCAAAATGGATTGGTTATCCAGCAAACATTTTTTTGTCCATTTTTATAAATAAATGATACGCTAATTATGGTTGCAATAACTCAAATTCATATGCCATACTCTTTTTTAATCAAACCCAGTTGATTCCTACTTTAAAGACACCTCGTTTTGAACGGAAGCCATATCACAAGGCAAAATGGATTGGTATCCAGCAAACATTTTTTTGTCCATTTTTATAAATAAATGATGCGCTAATTATGGTTGCAATAACAATTCATCGCAATAACAATATGAATCTTTATTTAAAGTAATTAGGAAAGTTGTATGCATAAAATATAAAGAGTCTGGAATGAATAGTAGAATATGTATTATGCTCTCACTGCACATATATCTGTAAAACATCTTCAAGCTAAAAAATTGCCCTTCCAAATACGTCATCAATAACTTACAATCCATCTTTCTCAAGGCAAATCAAGTAACTGACAATATTTTCTTATCCTCCCACTCATGAATATCCTTCAATAATTGTGAAATCTAGTAAAAAAAACATCACTTCAGTATTGTTTCAAAAGTTATATCGGGAGCATTAACTGTAAAACCATCATACTCTTGAATGAGCACTTCAAGGTTCTGCACATCATATATTATGTTTTGTATTAGATAAATTACCACTCAATATTTGTAATTATGTGAATTAGTTAAATTACCAACCTTTAATGTTTTAGAACCTCTCAACATCTCAATAGTATACACCAAGTTTGACATAACTCAACTTGCATTGCAAAATCAAAAAAACATTCGGACGTCAGGAACTTGGAGTCAAAGTTCCACAACCTAATAAATAGAAGAATGATCAAATAATGGCACACAGCATACCAAGAAGATACCAAATTCAAACTGGACCATATCCTAATGGCTCTTATGCACTTATTATTACCCGTTAGTTTCAATGATGTAACATTAAACTTTTTAAAGCTGATTTTACACAATTTTACCCAACTACAAACCATCATGAAATCAAAACTGAGCTTACGAAGTTGCAACTCGATATTAAGCAATAATCAGCCAATTTGAAAGAATCTTTAAAATAATCGGGAAAACCCGATTCTCAACCGCATAAAACTGCAACTTTATATTAGATTTAACATAATCTGAATTGACTCGTTTGAGATAAAACACAATCTGAATAGACCTGGTTGAGATCAAACACGATTTTAATTGACACGTTTGAGATAAAATACGATCAAACTTGACCCGTTTGAGATAAAACAAAACCCGGATGGCCGTTCGAGATAAGAAGACAACTTAATTTGACCAGTATGAGAGAAGATAAAATACAAGCTAAATTGACTTGTTTGAGAAAAAAATAAGCACCGTCCAAATAAAAAAGAAAAATATTAAATAAAAATCATGTACATCATCATCATCATCATCATCGTACTCAGTATATCCCACCAATAGCAAAGCTATGGTAGGGTCTGAGGAGAGTAAGATGTAGACAACCTTACCTCAACCCCAAAAGGATAGAGAGGCTGCTTCCGGTGAGACCCCCGGCTCGATAGTAGTTTTGCATCAAGCCTTGGACATAAGACACATAACACACAATCATCGGGACAGTGGTTGATTGGTGCATGTACCGTTGTCTTTCGACTATCAACGCCAACACATGATGGCCTGATAAACCTTCCGCCACTTTTAACGTTATTTTCACGAGATTAATAAAATAACGTCAAAATTAGTGCAATTTATGTACATGAATTTTAGAAAGTAATATATACATAAATATATTTGATGTGTTTACTAAAAACTCTTATTGCTGCAGTATATTAATTTATGTACATTTTTTATAATAATCTTCCTAAATATCTTTTATAAAATCAATTTAGGGTTAATCGGATAGATGAACAGGAATGAATTTAGTGCTTATAGGATACCTTAAAACGAACCTTTTGATATTGAAGAAGACCTCATTTCGAGCCTTTCAAACACACCAACACGCCATGAGGATCACCGAATAGACTGCTTTTCTTTTATTTTTCCTGTAGTCACCAAGGAGATGTATTTTTAGAAGATCATGAATTTCGAACGCATAAATCGAAGGGATTCCACACTAACTACTAATAAATTTGCCATATTACTGAAGGAACAAGATGGAAGAATGTGTTATATCTTAGTTAATATTATACAATTCTTTTATCTATATAAACGGTATAATTCCATCCAATCTTATAACAATTTATAAAAACTAATTAAAAATAACTGATGCTATCAAAGTTTATAGTTGAAGCTGAAAATGGATTTGATTTTGTTTAATAAGCCATAGTTGATACTTCTAATTTGTTGTGTGTGGAAAATTATTTGATTTCAACGGTCAATTATAGATTTAAATTTCCATTTCAACAATAATATTTACTTGCAAACTTTCCTAAACTTTCCTATAAAGCAATATAGTTTATAGATCATACTAGCTATTTTATATAATTATACTGTCTATGTTGCATAGGGCAAAGTCAGTGAAGCCTATATATAAGTATATATAATTGTTACATTAGTTTCTCATTAAAAGAACAAAGGAGACACACAATGTTGTTTTAAATACATAGCGATTAAACTTTAAATTTGTAAGGTCTTGGTCCTGATAACGTACTTTAGCGTTGGATTTACTCATAAACACAATTCTAAATATCAGAATTAATTAAAAATTTTCGTGGAATACTTAAAACATCAATCATTCACACACACAAAAAAAACGTAAACATGTATTTAAGTTCAAACATCATAAAACATATAACTTTAAATTTTCGGATGTCAGCTTCTTTATTCTTCAGCCATGTATGCTCCTCAACCCACCTGTCTCATCCTATTAGCCTACGTGCGTACTAAAAGTCAGCTACGCTAAGTGAGTTCTAGTTAATATGGCAACATACATTACATTCACATACTTACATGCATACGTATCCGAAGATACATACATACTTACTTACTTACCTTTCTTACATACATACATTCGTTCATTTTTTCATACTTTCATTCATTACATACATACGTTTTTAAGAGCATTTCGCCATATAACCTTCGCAAAGATTATTAGGGTCTGTTCCCCACATTTGCAGAGATTATTAGGGTATGTTCCTTACATTCGCATATTGTTATCAGGGTCTGTTCCTTTCATTTGCATATTATTATTAGGGTTTGTTCCATTCATTCGCAGATATTTTTAGGGTTTGTTCCCTTATTACTCGCATAACCATACATTCATACAATTATACAAATACACATGTCCTATCACATTTATAGGGCATACACTTACCACTTAAGGTAGGTGTATTAACTATCACATAGAGTATACACACAGCCAAGAAAACATAACAAAGAAAATGGGCTAGAAACTCACTTGTATCCTATTTCTTTTTGAGTTTATGGTCACACCTCTTCTCAGCTAGGCATGACTAACTGTGTAGCAATTAACAAGCATCACTTAACTACTACTAATTATATCATATTTCAAAGTTAATGAATTCCCTAGCTAACGGGGGTCCGGGGCAGCGCCCCCGACAACGGGGTTCTAAGTGCGGCAGCCCCTAGTAGGGTCGAAGGGGTAGAGCCCCTAGCTAGGGTTAACCTGTCAGGTCAGTTTGAAAAAATTTAATTTCATTAATAAGTCTTTACTAAAAACCTCATCAGAAGACTGAAGTTCAAAACCTCATATATGTTTCCAGCGTATATGTTTCATTACACATGCGCCTTACTTTTATGCATATGCGTCTATGTATACATATGCGCCGGGCACATATCCACCGGATATATGCAGGTCAGCTCATCTTTAACGCGTTTTTAGGGTTTTTTAGCGATTCCGGCACCGTCATCCGTTGTTAACCACCACGATTGGCAGGATTTTGATTGTTTATAACCCATGTAACTTCGGGGTGTTCAAATCCAAGCTAAGATGGCCCTTAAGCTCGTTTTTATTGATTAAACACCTAATTAAAGCTTGATCTAGATTCAAACGGCTCATTCAGCATCCCGGGGTTGCGGTGTCGGGTTCTATAATATTGGGTTAGCTGTGATAATAAGTTTCTTACCTTCTATGATGTGTGGTTGAAAGAATGTGTTTATAGTGTGTAATCTCGTGTATTTTACTTGTTTATACGTATCAAACACGAGTATTTGGAGTTGTGTTATGTTTACAAGTGCTCGGGGCTTAAAGGAACTAATTTGGAGCACTTAGGATGGCAAGGAATTGAGTTATGGGCAAAAAGGAAGCAATCGGGGGTGTTCGGAAATGCTTCGTGCACATCTGAAGTAAAACGGGCATATCCGGGGCTAGAAAATGGGTTACGGAACCCATAATATATGAATTTTGGATTTCTAGATGAGAAGAGTATGAAAATGATATAATGGGAGCCGCAAGGCAGAGCTTAAGGGCCGTAACCTACGGCTCTACCGTAGGCTACGACTAGGTATGACTGAAAGTGTGTTTTGGGTTTGTTTTCTTCCATATACAAGTCTGGTTAAACCCTAAGTCGAGAATCCTTCATACCCTAACATCCTTGGGCGATTATGGGGTCATTTCCACCATCCTAACACCTACCAATTGTGACACCCGGCTAAAAATTAGCCTAAACCGCAACTAATATAATTGTGTTTACCTAAATAAATTAATGTAATTAATAAGTGATATTATTTAGTCCAAAAACTCCAAAAAATATTTAAGTAATATTTTATTAAGTTTGAAAAAGTCCAATTTTGTCGCTTATCGAACACTGCGCAAAATGACCTCGGGTGACGACTTAGAAACATATAAAATCCTAAACGTGTCTAAATGGCCTCGAAAAATTAAAATTTATATTAGGATATAAGATATAGTATAAAAACTTAATTTTAGAATGTTCGAATCGCGAAAACTAGAAAATAAGTGTTCGAAAGCCAATAGAGGACACAATAAGGACCCAACACCAAGTTTTCAGAAAATTAGTTTTTTAGGCTTGAATTATCAAAAGTCCAATTTCGTTCAAAGTCTGACAAAAGTTATTAGAAACGGGATTCGTTTGATTAGCTAAAATTCGTTAGACATTAAAAGGGAAACATAAGTTTAGTGTTTAAAACCCGCATTTTCTCCCCACCCTTCCTCCTTGGCCAGCCCACCGCCATGACACCTCACCCGCTCCACCTCTCTTTCTCTCAATCACAAATCACTCAAATCCCCAATGATTACTCCTAATCATGATGTTGATATGGTGGCTTAATCTCCATCACCCACTTGTCCAACCTATACCTTACACTTCACCACACTATCCCTCTATTTCTCTCTTAAAACCCATGGCACACACACACATTCACACGCACTCAAAATTCAAAATCTCTAATCATAAACACACACACACTTACAATCAAATCTAGATCAAGAACTTTGAAGATTGACAACTATGAAGAAGATTAGGAGGAAGGATCATCACACTCACACCCATCTCATTCTCATTTTCATCCTTAGATCTTCAAGAACACAAGTAAGTTATGTTTATAAGTTAATTTCTATGGTTAATTTGGTTAGAATAGGTGTTCTTGGGTTGAGATTGATCCTAAAGATTGAAAATTTTGGATGTTTGTGTGTGTATATATGGGCCGTGAGTATGTGTGTAGGTGTAAAGGAAAGTATTGAACCTACCCATTCATGCATACATTCGTCTTAAAGATCATATTTTGATTGTTGAGAATGATTAGAAAGGTTGTAAAGATATTGGGTAATTAGGTGAAATTATGGATGAATTTGGTGATTGAGTTTGCTTGTCTACAACAGCATGATTTGTTTATGAAATAAATGCCTATTATTTTTATAATGGCGGTAAACCATTATACATGAGATTTTTTTATATCATTTAGGGTGTGATGTGTAAGGCCCTGTTACCGGTGCCCTACTTTGGACGTTGGATTTACTCATAAACGCGGTTCTAAATGTCAGAGTTAATAAAAAATTTCGCAGAATAATAGAAAAGTCGACCATTCATTACAAACATCCATAACTTGTCTTTCAAAAACATAACATAAAACATAGTATTTCAAACATCACGACAAATCTCCAGATGCCGCCTTTTCGGATCCTGCCATGTGTCTTCCTCAAGCCAACTGCCTCAGTCGATTAGCCTGCGTGCATACTAAAAGTCAGCTACGCTGAGTGAGTTCTAGTTAATCATACATCATTCAATACATTCATAACTACGTACTTCCATACGTACTTCATACTTTCATAATTCGTTCATAATATACATATTTACCTTCATAATTTATTCTAAATTTTACTTTACATTATTCTATTCTGCCTCGAATATTATTAGGGTCCGGTCCCTTTTTCTGCCTCGGGTATTATTAGGGTCTGGTTCCTTTTCTTCCTTGAGTATTATTAGGGCTCAGTCCATTTCTTCTGTACCTGGCTATCTCTTACATTCCTTCATAACATACATACGTACCATTCGTACATTATACATAACATTATAACTTGACAGTACGTGCAATATCTGAAGATTGTTCGCGTACCAACAAGCAATCATTCATACTTTATATACGTATCGTTCATATATCCAAACTATCACCTGATGGTACATGCAATATCCGAAGATCGTTCACGCACCGTCAAGCATTCAACATACGTAAATCATATATGGCATACACTTACCACTTAAGGTAAGTGTATTAACTATCACATCGAGTATGCACACAGCCCCGAAAACATAACAAGGAAATTGGGCTAGAAACTCACCTGAACTCGATTACGTTCACCGTTAATTGTTATTCCTTTCCTTAGTTGTGCTCGACTAACTGTATAACAATTACACGTATCAAATTAACTATCACTACTCACATCGCATTTCTAATCTAGTTATAACCCTCAACGAACGGGGGTCCGGGGGCAGCGCCCCTGGCAGCGGGGTCTAGGGGCAACATCCCCTAACAGGGTCCAAGGGGCAGAGCCCCTGGCTGGGGTCGAGCTGCCAGGTCAGCTTGGAAAAATTTTATTTCCATTAACTGTCTTAACACATTTTCCATTAGAATTTTGAATCATCATCAAATTTGCTAACTTAAAAAGTCCAATGGCTTCTTTGTAATTAAACCATTCTTTTATAAGTCTAGGGACTGTTCTGTCATTTCATAAAACTTCTAGTTCGTTACTTGGTTCTTTAACGAATTGGTTTGTTATAACGAACTGGTCCCTGTAACGAATTGAATCCTCTAACGAACTGGTCCTTTGACGAATCAGTCCATATAGCAAACCAGTCCATATAACGAATCAGTCCATGTAACGAATTGGACCTTCTAATTCGTTATCTTTGTTAACGAATGACTATAACGAATCAAGGGTAATTCGTTATCTTTTTCCCTTAACGAATTGGATATAAACTAAAGCTAGTTCGTTAATCTTTCCTTAGCGAATCAGCTGACGAATTGCCTCTAGTTCATTCCGTTAACTAACTAGGGTTAGGTCAGAGAATTTTGGAACATTCTCTGACATTCCCTTAACCTCGTATCTTTTCCGGCGCTGCCTTTCCGGCGTCGTTGCCGGAAAAACACGGTTTCGCTAGAAAAACGAGTTTTAACTCGTTTTTCACCGTTTTCGTCCCGTTTGATCCAGATCTGAGCTAGGGTGATCCCTAAACCCATCTTAGGTTCGGTTTATACCCGATTCCATCCGGATCTCGTGACTTAAACGGTTAAACGGTGTCGGCTCGTCATTTCGTGACCATATCTAACGGGTTTGGGTTTATACAATATCATACTATCATTACCTCGGGTCGGTGCTCGGTTTCCTTCTTGGTTTCGGCTTAGGTAAGGAGAGGACTAGAGAGAAAGCTTAAGTGTGTGTTTTGGGTGGTGTAAGGGATATGTGTAAATGAGGGATTAAATGGTGATTATGGTTTATATATTTAGGGATCATGGGCTTAAGCCCATGGTCTTTCCTTCTTTATTTCATAACCCAAGTCCATAACCCATATCCATTTAACCCAACACTAGCCCAACTCATATTATATTTATCTAAACCGATAAAGACCCACTATAAAATAGAAGAAATTTATTTTATTATTATAACCAAAAGTAGGATGTTACATGATGATGATTACACACGAGGTGATAATGGTATATAATGACAAAAGATCATTATATAGATGTTGTTTTCGATTTACATATATATATATATATGATACGAAATTGCTATTATGTTACTTGATATATTGTCTTTTCATGACGAATTATATGGACATTTCGTTTGCGCTATATTCATTCTATTATAATATATGTACTTATATATATATGTGTGTGTGTGTGTGTGTGTGTGTGTGTGTTATTTTCAATAAAGAGAACTCACCAACATTCGTGTTGACCGTTTAATTAATATGATTTTCAAGTAAATAAATGAAGTATTGAAGCTTCGCAAAGAGCGCGGGAAAACAGTGACGTGTGTTTGAGTGAAAAATGTTGAATTTATGTTGAACTTGTAATTTGAATAAAAATCGTGTAATATGACACGTGTAATAACTCTGATGGTTAAATAAAGTTCAACTTTCATTATAAATGTATCATTAAATTGTGATTGGCTGAAACGACGTCTGTCACCACGGGAACGACTTGGTCAAAGTCTTCCACTGTTTAGTTAAGATTTTCGGTGTGTGACAGAAGTTGGTGTCAGAGCCAATGGTTATAGTAAATTACAAATTTTGGGGAAAATTTTTAAACTATAACCCGCATATTCAAACACACGATTTTCCCTCCTTACGAAGCAAAGGTATTAACAATTGAATGATTATATCTCTTTTTAAAAATAAAAATAAAAATAAATAAATAAATAAATAAAATTATAATAACAATAATTAAATAAGTAAATAAAATTGTAAAGTTTAAGTTTTATCTGTATGAATATATATATATATATATATATATATATATTTACGAGCGATTACTTAGTACAAATTATGTAACATGTCATATTCACACACTATTATCAAGATTCGCAACATTGACAGTAGGTCGAAGAACCGCCTCCAACGACCTCTGTTGTGCCACCAATCATGCACCGCACCAGTGCCTTCTCTGTGAATCTTAATATTCCTTTTATTGAAATTATTCACACACACTCGTAGAGCCTAGTTCCCACTAACCTTAGACTATATATCATCTTCATACGCTAGATCAGTTAATCGTTGCTAATTAGAGGATAATGATGCGAACCTATCTCTCCAGAATCTTATGATGTGTAACTCCGTTAACGATGTTGTTGTTTTAGCTCTTAGAACCTTTCTGTGGAATACATGGACTTCTAGTAACTCCCTCTTATTACTCTAATTAGATATCTTATACCTTAGATATTTTGGTAAGGAAAATTTGAAAACTTGTGATTGGTGCTGATAAGTATTCACACCTATTTAGTAGTTATTTTAGTAACTCTAAACAAGTACGATAATTTTCCATTATCATAATCTTTTTGATGTATTTATTATTATGCGGTTGTGAATATTTCATATATTTATTTACACGTCTTCAATAATTAATAATAACCATTGTCTCTTTATGTTATTCAAAAATAATAGAATTGACAATAAACCACCCAAATTAAGACAAACACCTGTCATTAGAAGATCTAAATTATCGACATTCTCTGAAAAACTAGCTCAACAAACCACACAATATATTAATTCTACGTTGAAGCAACAAAGACGTACTGCGACTGAAGACACTTGCAATAGATCTATAATTTGAAATCCAATAGGAAGAATAAGATTGAAGGTATCTGAGATGATTCTAAGAGTTATTATAACCCAATAGTATACGCTGAGTTGAACATTAGGTAAACAGGAAATTCAATAGATAGCGATAAGTAAACCCAATGCTAAACAAGGAATTCAGTAGCTAGCAATAACCAAACCCAATGTGGCTTTGATTTTTTATGAGCGACACATCCAAAAAGGATTGTCCCAAATTCAAAAATTAGAATTCTAGAGGAAGATCCATGGAAGCTCTTAAGGATTCACTAAGTTATCACTGAATCTAATAAATAACCACTATGTTCTTCAGTTCTTGTACTTATCAATACTAGAGCCAAGTTAAGTTTGACTTCTAAAAAATTAGGGTTATCTCTTTCAAGAAGACCAATAAATTTAGATAAAAGGTATTTATTAAGTTTATTTATGGAATACCGCTATAGTCATTAATGACTTTAATCTTTCGATAGAAACCCATAACCTTTATAATGATCTATATACCTATCAAATTAGAAAACTTCGATATAGACATAGGCTAATTATTTGAAAATCATGCTGAGATCGTGGGTTCGGAACGGCTAGTATGTTCACCACTCGAGAGTGGTGAAACTCTAGCAATCCATGGTGATCAGTGTGATACCAAATTGATGATTGTTACCAAGACACGCAAGATATTGCATGAAGAATACCCTACGCCTTGAGATAAGCCTACAACTCAAGATTATGTAGAAGTTTTCCCCATAGATTTTCCTAGATAATTCCCATTAAGGCACATTAAGTTTAGACTAGATCTTGTACAAGATGACGCACCGATATCTAGATCTCCGTACAGAATGGCGTTATTAGAAAAAAAAAATCTATCCAAACAACTCCAGGAACTGGAACTGAACAAATTGACCATTAAAATTCGATGCCCGTTATTGAGAATTGATGATCTATTTGATTAGTTTCAAGGTGGACCAGATCCAGACCCGAAGATTGACTTACCAACTAGATATCAATAGAATAAGACGTTCTAAAGACATTTTAGAAACATGATAGGGCCATTATAAGTCATACCGGTCGAATTAACAAATGAGTCGCAATGTTCTTAAGTTTTATGAATAGGATATGCAAATCCTACCTGGATGATATAAGCATATTTATTCACAAACCAATAAAATTCATGAACAACACTTTTTGAGAATAGTTAAATGAAGAAATCCTCTAAGTATGATTTTTAATTTGGGAAATTCATTGTCTTGCACATAATCGGTAAGAAAAGTATACATGTAAGTGTATTAAATTTTGAAGCAATTAAGGATTAGGAAACACCAAGGTTTCCTACCGAAGTGCAACAATTTTTAGGCCTTATGGAAATTATTGGAAATGTGTAGTTACGATTAGCTTGCCTTTTAACGACATTAACCCAAAAGGATAAGAAATATGTCTGAAACAATAAGATAAGAGAAAGCTTCTCAATTACTGAGCAAGAATAATGCACTATCTTACCCCTCCCAAAAGGAGTATATTGATTTGTAGTGATTGTGATGTTTCACGCTTAGGTCTTGTATGCATGCTTATGCAGAAAGACCAAAGATGATAGTCTATGCATCATGATAACTCAATGTGCACGAGAAGCATTATACAACTCACATTTTAGAGCTAAGAGTTGGTGCCCTCTTTATAGAACAAAGTGTAGGAATTACACCAACCATGAGGGTTTTCTATGTATTATAGAACTCAAAATGGGGTAGCCCATTGAAGTAGACCTGCTCAATTATTACATTTGCGATATTTGTTACCATGAAGGTAAAATGAATATTGTAGCTGATGATTGAGTAGAAAAGAAAAGCCTTCACATAAATGTACGTTGGGATTAACGTTACAAACATGCCTTACAACTTATATTAGAAATGTACAAGGCAATGAGGCATTGAAGAAAGAGAACTCTAAGCTGATTGAATAGAGTTTAGAAGCCTCGATATAAAGATTTATGTGAATTAGTATTAGACGAATGCACAAGTCTAAATGCTCAATTCATCATAGATTTCATAAACGAAATCCCACAAACACCTAAGTAAGTACGACACTCTCTAGGTAATAGCAAAACGATTAGTTCATTCTCTACCCATTAGGAAACTGATAAGATGGAGAAAATAATTGATTCCTGACGAAAAGAATGCTAGACTAATCTTGTAACGTAAATTGACAATTATGGTTCTAGAACATAATTGTGAATTTACAGGTGCATTTGAACTCTAATAGGGCTTTCTATGTCAAGGATTGGGTAAACTCTCCAAGAATCTATGAAATACTCGCCTACCATTGGATTATCTTCTTTAAGCAATTATCATCCAGTGTTACAATCCCACCATTGGGAGTCTTATAGGGAAATAAAACTCGTCAATCATCACATTACTAAGCTAAGCTAGAGGGAAATTGAGTCTTCATTACAATGGACTCTTTCGAAATCGCCAACCGAGTTGGTCCAATTGTGTGTAGGCTCGAATTACCTCCGACAATTAGTAGGATAAGTGACACGTTCCATGTATTAAATTTAAGAAAATGTCTATCTGACAAATCGCTAATCATTCCTATTAACAAGAGTCCGTGTGGAAATCATAATTCGATTCATAGAAGAACCTGCATAAGTTATAAATAAAAACATTCATAAGCATAGGCAAAATTGAATCAAGTTAGCCAAAGTCCCCTAGAATTCAAGACTTGGTCCTGAGTTTACTTGAGAATGTCTACAACGGATGAAAAGAATATACATTCATCTATCTTTGGTAAGATCAGACTCGAGTACTACCTCCTAAATTTTCGAGACAAAAATTCTTAAAGGAGGGGAAAATGTGACACCCGGCTAAAAATTAGCCTAAACCGCGACTAATATAATTGTGTTTACGTAAATAAAGTAATGCAATTAATAAGTGATATTATTTAGTTAAAAAACTCCAAAAAATATTTGAGAAATATTTTATTAAGTTTGAAAAAGTCCAATTTTGTGTCGCGTAGCGAAAACTGCGCAAAATGACCTCGGGTGACGACATGGAAACATATAAAATCCTAAACGTGTCTAAATGGCCTCGAAAAATTAAAATTTATATTAGGACATTAGTTATAGTATATGAACTTAATTATAGAATGTTCGAATCGGGAAAACTAGAAAATAAGTGTTCGAAAGCCAGTAGAGGACACCGTAAGGACCCGACACCAAGTTTTCAGAGAATTAGTTTCTTAGGCTTGAATTATCAAGATCCAATTTCGTTCAAAGTCTGACAAAAAAATACTAGAAACGGGATTCATTTGATTAGCTAAAATTCGTTAGACGTTAAAACGAAAACTTAATATTAGTGTTTAAAACCCGCATTTTCTCCCCACCCTTCCTCCTTGGCCGGCCCATCCCCATGACACCTCACCCCCTCCATCTATCTTTCTCCCAATCACAAATCACCACCTCACATCCCCAATGATTACTCCTAATCATGATGTTGATATGTTGGCTTAATCTCCATCACCCACTTGTCCAACCTATACCTTACACTTCACCACACTATCCTTCTCTTTCTCTCTAAAAACCCACGGCACACACACACACACTCAAAATTCAAAATCTCTAATCATAAACAAACACACTTACAATCAAATATAGATCAAGAACTTTGAAGATTAACAACTAGGAAGAAGATTAGGAGGAAGGATCATCACACTCACGCCCATCTCATTCTCATTTTCATCTTTAAATCTTCAAGAACACAAGTAAGTTATGTTTATAAGTTAATTTCTATGGTTAATTTGGTTAGAATAGGTGTTCTTGGGTTGAGATTGATCCTAAAGATTGAAAATTTTGGATGTTTGTGTGTGTATATATGGGCCGTGAGTATGTGTGTAGGTGTAAAGGAAAGAATTGAACCTACCTATACATGCATGCATTCGTCCTAAAGGTCATATTTTGATTGTTGAGAATGATTAGAAAGGTTGTAAAGATATTGGGTAATTAGGTGAAATTATGGATGAATTTGGTGATTGAGTTTGATGTTAGAATGGATATTGGGTAGTTAGTTATCAGTAGGATTAATTGTATGAACATAATATAATGAAAATTTAATGAATTACTAGTGTTGGAATTGAAATTGGCAAGAACTTGTTCTTAATTTCTCAAATTAGGGATTTTTTTTTTTGGATTACTTGGGTAAATTGATGATTTTGATGAATTGATAAGATGGGAAGTGATATTGATTTAAGATTTAGGATATTTTGTATGTTAGAAGATTCATAATCTATTAATTTTAAGAACAATACTTGAATATGATTGTTGAAATTGTAAACTTGCTATATAAGGAAACTTTGTTGAATGAAAAGTAGAATTTTAATTTTGATATGAATACTTGGCTTAGATATGTTTGATACATAAAGAATTGCATACTTGAATTAAGATATGATGTATTGTTGAAGTATAGATTAGTTTAGTATATTGATCAAATTATCACTTACTAACAATGGAAACTTTGTTGCTTAGTTAACTAAAAGATCAAAACCTGAATAGAACATTAGGGTGCATAGAACTATATTAAACTAGCTAATTGATATAAACTTATATTCATACTTGATCATAATTGAAAGACTGAATTAAAAAGAATTATTAAATATTAAAAGTTACTATAATTTGATACTTTGTTGATTGAACACTTAGGAAATTCAAAAGGTTGATTAGTTAATACTGAATCCATGAATTTGTGCATAAATGATGATATAATTTGATTATTTGAATCTGGACTTTCAAGTGTTATGATGATACTTATTCATATATGACTTGCTAAGTTTTATTATTATCATTATTAATAAACTTAATATAAGAATTAGAACTTAAATTGATTGAAAATTGTTATATGAAATTAATTGTTCAAATCTGGAAATATATGATGATATGTGTGTTATAATGTGTGTAAGTCCATTGGTGTGAACTTATTTGACTTATTTGACTTGTCGGTAACTTTAACGGTCGAAAAATCGGCTTTTAAACGTGAACCGACACAACGATTAGGGACTGTTTTAGAATAGCCTCTAAAGTTGTAAAATACTCATATATAACATAAGTTAATATATGAGAAAAAGGACAAGATAACAAAACTTAGTCCTAAACGGTTCGTGTTGCGAAAACCGACTCAAAATCGTTAAAAAGTTGCTATTTTAAGAAAATATTAACGAAAATAAAAATAACATATTTTGTAAAGTAACTTCTAAAACTTGACTAACATATATGTAACAAGTATCTTTCAAGATTTAAAAATGGTATTTTATACAAAAAGTTGAACGGTTCGTTTTTAAACGCGAAACCGACAAAACCGACAAAATCCATGAAAAATAATAAATTAATATTTTCTTTCCAACAACTGAAACTTTAATATTTTATTTATATATTTTATTTGGTTATTAATTTATTTAGCTATTAAAACAATAGTTAACGAAACCCGAACTAAACGTACCCGTTAACTTGATAGGAATTTACTTGCTTATGTGCTTGTGTGGACATTAGACTAGGGTTAACAAATAAAAGACTCTTATAAACTAAAACTCAAACCAAGTTTTATTAACAAAACGTGTACTAATATAGAACACGCAAATTTTGGAACGAAAAGCTTCAAACCGTGAGTTCCGCTATCGACCCCTCGTTTTCGAATCGATTTTTATTGTGTTTTGTGGGAAAGGCATATTATTTATATTGATATTTATATTGAAGTTTTATAAAGACATTTTATTTTACAAACCGTGTAAAATACGGGATAAGTCTAGTTGGCTAAATAACTGTTAACCCTAAAAAGGGGCATAGAAATATGGGTAGATCTATCGGAGTAACGCCCCCACTTCCATCGCGTTGGGTTAGAAGTGGGCGTATTTTGAGTCTGGTATGTATCAGGTTATCAACTATGACAGTCATACGTAATGTTGTATTCTTTGCTCGTCTACAACAGCACGATTTGTTTAAGAAATAAAGTGCCTATTATTTTTGTGATGTATGACGGTAGATCATTACACACGGGTTTGTGTTATAACGACGGTAAACCATTATACACGAGATGTTTTTTTATATCATTCAGGGTGTGGTGACGATTACACAAGAGGTGATATTGGTATATAATGACAAAAGATCAATATATGGATGTTGTTTTCGATTTATATATATATATATATATATGATATGGAATTGCTATTATGTTACTTGATATATTGTCTTTTCATGGCGAATTATATGGACGTTTCGTTTGCGCTATATTCATTCTATCATAATATATGTACTTATATATATATATATAGATATATCTGTGTGTGTGTTATTTTCAATAAAGAGAACTCACCAACATTCGTGTTGACCGTTTATTTTAATATGCTTTTCAGGTAAATAAATGAAGTATTGAAGCTTCGCAAAAAGCGTGGGAAATTAGTGACATGTGATTGAATGAAAAATGTTGACTTTATGTTGAACTTGTAATTTGAATTAAAATCATGTAATATGACACGTGTAATAACTCTGATGGTTAAATAAAGTTCAACTTTCATTATAAATGTATCATTAAATTTTAGGGCTGTAAATGAACCGAACGAACACGAACATGGCCTTGTTCGTGTTCGTTCGTTAAGGAAAAAATGTGTTCACGAACACTTACCGAGCTAGATTTTATGTTCTGTCACACCCTCAAAATCCACTAATGGAGTTTTACCGTCAGAGGGTGTGAACTAACAGGATCGGAATCATTAGTTATAATCAAACCATAAAAAAGTTTAAGTGAAAATAAGTGCGGAAGCGTAAAAACCAAAGACAAAAGTTGCGTCACGCAGGACGACTTAAAAACCCAAGTAATAATAGTTAAAAACTTGTTTGCATATCAGAATGTTCAAAAACCATGCATGATCCTATACCGCGCGCCCGCCTCGGCTACCTGAGAATAACATACTAAAAGTGTCAACACAAGGTTGGTGAGTTCACAAGTTTATATAAAATAAAGCGTTTAGCGTTTTGCGTTCAGCGTTTTGCGTTTACCAGATAGTGTTAAATCAATTATATATCGATAGGTAGCTAGCCTATACAACAAGTATTACTAAGTGTTCGACACCGAAGCTGACTGTTTATCAAGTGCCTTGCCACCAGGTCATCCAGACCATGGTATGTGTTAGCCAAAATTACACCCGCTAGACCTCCAGTCGAGTTTAGCGTTGGGTGGGGTTTGTCAAACCCAGTAGTACTACTCAACAGTGACTCGCTATTATCCAAATATTAACCGGTTCGATGTGTAGGACTTCAATTGTTTCGTTTGCTACTTAGCCTTTACAAGTGATATATAATTTACTAACAAAATCTTAAATGCGTTTTTCGGAGTATGTTATCTACCCCAAGTGAAAAGCGTTTGAAAACAGTTTAAAGGGGTAAGTGAAACTCACTGTTTGCGAAGAATTCCCAAAAACAAGTCACCAAGTGATGCGCGTCACAAAAAACTCTCACTAGCGTTCTATAACAACAAGGAGATTTTCTAAGAATCGGAACTATTATCGAGTCTCTAGACCCGGCACATAATTCCTAAGCACAAGATACGTTTCGTGTTTGTTTGTGAATCGTGTGTGACTTAACAAGCACATTTGTGATACGTTACGTGTGTGAACAACTATTTACGTGTCAAGTGTTAATAGTGTACATATTTAGCAAATATTCCCCGCAAGGGCAATTTGGTCAAAACATATCAATCATCTAGTAATTATTCCCCGCAAGGGCAATTTGGTCAAAACATAACAATTATCTAATAACAGCACGTTTCATGTATTTTCACAAAGTTCAGCAGCTAGTTTTATCAAGACAGAATTCTACTCGAAAGATTACTCTATTCAACAGATCATAGCATCTCAATTAATTCACCAAAAATCGTCACAAAAGCATACATGAATTAGGTTTCCAAAACATATTTTATTTTATTTTTATTCCACATAGATTTCTCACAATGATCAAAACATTACAACAAACTCATAACAGTCAAATTCATGCGCAACAGAATGTTATTTTACCTTCCTGTTAAATGAAAAATCAAATAAATGCAAGACCAATTGGGTTAGGTTCTTAACTCAACAAGTTAACTTCCAGAAGTGGAACCAACCCATTTGGTCTTGTAGTTCATGAGATATAATATTTACAAAACAACCTAACAGCAGGTCTCACAATTCAGATTTGCACAACGTTTTTGTAAAATCATAAAAGTTAACTTTTTCACGTTCAAAAATTGCAAATTTATATTCTTTAGAAACTAGGCTCAACCTAGTTTACTGTAGTATCAATAATCTCAACCAATTCTTAAATTAACATTTAGTTACAGTTGTCTAATCATAACTTACAATCTGTCCAGTACCAGTTTTGGCCTTTAATCGCATTTAAATCGTTTGACCATCCAAAACACCTCCAAATTAGGCGTGGTTGGACTTTCTGAAAACTAGACTCAGAGTACTACCTTGTAGACTCATAATTAGCTCAGTTTGCTTATAAACTCAACAAGTTACACACCGTTCAATTTTAACAATCACTGCTGTCAAAACTCAGCAAGCATAAACAATCATCTAACATGCATCCTAAACATATGACATAACTCAAAACACGCAATAAACATTATTAATCATAAAAATCAGTAGGAACCCTTTAGGGTTTACAAACAATTAATGATTCATCAATCTTTCACCGTTCAAAATCACATATGACTATCAATATCAATCACTAACACATAATCAATCATCCTCTAGCCATAATCAATCATAAAACACTTAATATATGATATTCAATAGTTAGGGTTTCATATATATACCTTAAAAACGCAGAGATAACCAAGAGAAACCTGAGAGGTGCTTAGAAACGAGTTTAGGATGCTCCGATTATGAAGAATCAAGCTTTAACGGGTGTGATATGTGTGTGTGTGAGGCTGCCGATCGCGAGAGAGGGGAGGGGGAGGGCAGCCGTCGGGTAGAGTGAAAGAGAGAAGAGAGAGTTAGGGTTTATTATTATTAATAATAATAACATGTTACATCTAGGTCCCTCAACTACTAATTATCACTTTTCTAGCTTAAATTAACTCGTTTGCATCTTGAGTTAGCGTTTTATACAATGTTATCACATAACACATAAGTCTAACACATAATTATCACATAATTATTGTTTTGACGTTTTTCGTTTATTCACCAATGGTTTGCGTCAATTCGTTTGCGTTTCGGTGCAATTCCCGAAAGACTACACATGTAGTAGTTGTCAAGCGTCATTTAAAACCTTAGTTTAAATGTAATGAGATGTGCGTTATGGATCCAATGATCCTAAGTTTGAATTGACGGAGTTTGAGTTAACGGAGTTAACCTGAAATTGACGAGTGTCACATGTTCGTGTTCGTTCATTAAGGAAATTAATGTGTTCACGAACGGTTCATGAACATAAACGAACACAAATAAAATCGGAAGAGCCTAGAGATTAAGACCGATGTATTCATCAATGTGAATAATGAAAGCATGTGAACGAATTGAACGAACACGAACAAGGGCATGTTTGTGTTCGTTCATTTAACTTTAAACGAACACGAACACTTAAATCGAACAAATATTTATATTCATGTTCGTTTATTTAAAAAATGAACATTTGTGTTCGTTTATCCTCATTTGTTTAAAATACAAACAAATATAACTAAACAAAGATAAATGAACATATATGAACAAAAAAAACATAAACGAATATAAATGAAAACACTTAAATGAACATAGATTAACAAATATAAAACCTTAAATGAACACAAATATAAAACTTTAAGTTAATGACTCATCCAAATAATATTTAATTATTCTTATTAATACATAAACAAACATAAATAAACAGACATAAACGAACATAAATAAACGAACGTTCATGAACATAAATGAACGAACGGGATATGCGTTCATGTTCGTTCGTTTAATTAAATGAACACAAACTTTTTGTTCATGTTCGTTCGTTTATTAAGTAAACGAACATAAACGAACTTCCCGCCGAACAATTCACGAACAGTTCACTGAACGTTCGGTTCGTTTACAGGCCTATTAAATTGTGATTTGCTGAAACGGCGTCTGTCACCACCTGAACGACTTGGTCAAAGTCTTCCGTTGTCTTAATTAAGATTTTCGGGGTGTGACACCAATCACCACAATCATCTATGTTCTTATCATCTCAACCTAGAATCAAGATTTCCGACATGCTTATGCTAGGCTAAATCTTCTGTGAGCATCTTCGGGAGTAGGGTTGTGTTTGTGGTTACACTTTTTGGTATTTTGAATCTTAATATTGGATTTCGATTTGGTAAATCATTCGGTTAGTTGAATCTTTACATTTATTTGTGCGCTTAAACAATTTTTCATAATTGAATGCTTAAGATTGTATTAGTTAATTGGTTTGAGGTCATCAACATTTAGGATTGATTTCTTATCGTCATTGACCCGTTTATCATTAACCATAGCATTGATTTCATTCATCAATACTTAAAATTGGTAATCAATTAGATTATTATTCAGTTGTGCCAATTGTTCAGATTAAGTTTTGATAATCAGCAAAGCCAAATACTTAGTCTTTTGCTTATTGATTCAAACAAAGAGATTTTCAAATAGGTTTAATTACTTGTCCAACTTGCTTCACAACCTGAAACCTAGAGATTGGTTATTTCCTCATAATTGTTTACAAATCAAAGTAACATTGTTTTCGCTTAATAAATCTTTCAAACCGATTGACATCGTCTGTCCACTTAGTTTAATATTTCATAAATTATGAATTTGATTAGCACTTTCCACTGATTCCCTGTGAATTCGACACCTTATTTGCCCTTGCTAGTAAAATATTTTATAAATGTTTTTTATTGATCTTTCGACATCGATCAGGTTGGTCTTGGATCGTTGATTATAATGGTGTAGAGATTGTTTGGCTTAAGTGTATGTTTTTTATGTTGTAGGCTAAGGTGTAAAATGATGGAGATGGAAAAGATTAGGGTTTAAGGGGTATTTATACTCCTTAAGTCCATTAACCTTAGGTCCATCTTCATCTTAAGTCCATGATTTAATCTAATTCCATCTATTTTAGCATACCATCATTTTATCATTATTATTATATTATTATTATTTTTTCTATTATCTAAAACTATTCTTCCAACGTAGATAATAATTTAATATTATTCATAAAAATTCAGGATGTTACAAAATTCATATCATGAAACCAACGAATAAGAAGGGAATCGAAAATTGAGAACAACCATATTGAACTCAAGGATAGTATTCTACTACGGGCGACATGTATTATAAGGCCGGGTTATTAATGGAATAGGTATAGGAAAAAGAAGAGGTATTTGCATATGGATTTCATTGACCTTGTACATGCATACGATGGTGTGCCTGATTTAGGATAGTCATGAGGGCAAGTTTTAATATTTAAGATCATTTGATAAGACTGACAGAAACATATATAATGATGTAGTCATCGCTTCTAAGAAGGTTGGTGTAAGTGATACCAGCAAAAGGTGTATTGAGTGGCAAGAAATTCTAAACAAGAATAAAGAGATAAATTTTATTTGGTTGTAGTTTGATCAAGTATGCTATACGATACTGATTGTTGAGACATCAATAAGACATAAGCGAGAAAGCTAGAGCTAGTGGAGATGGGATGTTGAGGTAGATTTGTTGGCATGTAAAGATGGACTAAATATGAAATGAAGGGGTGACATGTATCTCATATATTATAAGAGGTGAGAGAGATAATTTGGACGTGTGAAGAGGAGATAAATGATAGCACTAGTAAGAACCATTGAAATCTCATTACGGAGGAGACACAAAGGCAGACTTAAACCGAATGGAATGAACATTATTATATATATTAAAAAGGGATTTCATCCCCCTCACATAATCACTATTCAATTTCCTATTCACTTTACTTTTTTTTAATAAAGTTTAATTTAAGTCCACTCTTTTTAAATAAAATATGAATTTTGGCTTACTAATTCCTGTTTATCTATTTATGATGGTACTGCCGATGCTAACTGAATTTACATCGGTTCGCAACTGTAACAGCTGGTTATTTTGTTTCACATACAATAATTTGTTGTATTTTGGCGTTGAAATGTTTATTTCTTTTGTTTAGTTGCGATGCCATAACCCGATACATGTTGATTTCGCATCGAGTCATAGCCTCGTGGTTTTAACGTTTTTACGCGTGTTTTTTTTGTTCGATTTAATGGTCCCGCCGCGAAGCACGGGGTACTAAATTCTAGTATTGACTTATAATTTGATTAACGATGTGTTCCCGAGTTTCATTTATTGGTCGTGATAAATAAACTAGAAACCCATAACAAGTTAAAGAATTGAAATGCTAACTAGCGCTATATAAAAGGATAGCCGCCGGACAATTCGTGAAAGAACTCCATGACCATTGACCACTTTTCATGGTTTTCACCAAAACCACATTTAAGGACCTTTTTCTAATTTACTATATATAAATCACCGCCTCCAAGACTCATTTAATACTGTAAGTAGCAGCATCATCCACTATGTAGCAGCATCCACTATCCCCATTCACTCATATATATATATATATATATATATATATATATATATTACTATATTAATATGCACATACTGAAATTCCCAACCCACATTCTGCTGCTTTCAGATCCAGGTCGACAGCCCAATCACCATGAGTAACTCATTATCATACTGTGCAAACCAGAATAAACCATGTGTTCGGTGGGTTGACAAGTATTTTAACGACTGTTTGTGCAATCTAGAGACGAAATCTCGTTCGGATTAGGAATCGCGAGCCTTGTTTGTTGGGGTGTTGCTGAAATACCTCAAATCATCACCAACTTTCGGACTAAATCCAGTCATGGCGTTTCTCTTATTTTCCTTCTCACTTGGATTGCAGGGTACGTGCTTGTGCTTGTGCTTGTGCTTGTGTTTGCATTAAGTTTGACCCTCAAGCATTATTACGGCTGTCAGGATATTGGTTGGACGGCCGTTTTGATCTTTTCTTAAGTTTTACCCTCTGTTTTTTTACCGTCTATAATTTTCAAAGTTTGATTTTTCTTTTATCAAAACGGCTGTATGAGTATTTTGTGGACGAAGTAGATGATTATAATCATTTTATTGATGCAGGGATATCTTTAATCTTGTGGGATGTCTTCTTGAACCTGCAACGGTGAATCTTCTTTGTCTGATTTGCAATTTTTTGCTAAAAGATTTCGATATAACATGTTTATTCCTTTTAACTTTTGTCATGCTCATATGTTTCTTTTGTTGTGGATATGCAGTTGCCTACGCAGTACTACACAGCTGCGGTAATATGTAATACGCATGTTTTCCGGGTTTTGAATAATGTTACCGATTGTTGTTAATTTTAATATGTTAAATCTAATCAAAGTTGTTAAATGAATACAGCTTTATACAATAAGTACAATAATCCTAGTGTTGCAAAGCTTATACTATGATCATTTCTACACATGGTTCAAGTCAAAGAAAGCTGTAGGGGTATGGTACTAAACCCGGTTTTACGACCCTAAATTTATTATGTTTGGCTTATTTTATTATATGGACTAATACAATGTTATTGGGCTGAGGGGGTTTTGTGGAGGTAACCCTAACTGGGCTAGGCCCATTAGGGTACCATGATGGTGGCCATGAGGCTCTCTATATAAGGAGGTCTCCACCTCCTTGTTAGGGGGTCATGCTCAATAAGAGCCACCACCCTATTTTTGTGTCTGTAAACAAGAGATCCTCAGGATTTCTTAGCAGTCACCTCCACACCCCCGAAAAGCCATTGCAGGTCTCAAGCAATCGAAGAAGAAGATCAAGTCGTGGTTCGTTCATCTCAAAAATCCGTGGAAACATCGTCATGGATCAGGTCAGATTCATTTCATGCTTCGACATTGGCGCCATCCGTGGGACGGCAATGAACCACACTTCGCTTCTCATCTCGGCCCTCCGATCTGTTCATCAATATCTCGGGTCTACGGTTTCTTCTTTCAGATATGTTCTATGAAAATCCAAAAATCCTTAGATCTAAAAAATACTTCCGGATCTGGAAATACACCAGAAGAAATACCACCGAACTTTTGGGGAAAGCCCTTAGATCTGTGTTTTTTCTAAGTGAAATATACCAAATCTAGTTACGATTTTTTCAGATCTGGGTTCGTTTGAACAACAGTTACACTTCATATTCATGGATCTATAAATCCTATCAGATCTTTTGGTTTTACATAAAACCTACCTGATGTGGATACTCAAAATCTCTAGATCATGCGCGCCACAGCGGGCCGCATGCGCGCTCCCGGCGATTACTCTACGCCACAGCGGGTCGCATGCGCGCTCCAGGCGATGACTCTACGCCACAGTGGGTCGCGTGTGCGCTTTCGGCGATTACTTCACGCCACAGTGGGTCGCGTGCGCGATCCCGGCGATTACTCCACGCATCGCGCATGCTCACGCATACCACGTATGCTCACGCATCACATATACTCACGCATTACGCATGCTCTCGCGTATCACATATGCTCACGCATTACGCATGCTCACGCATACCACACATGCTCACGCATCTCATGTGCTCACGAATCACATATGTTATTGGGCTTCACGTATGCTCATGCATATCAGATGCTCACGCATCAATGCACGCTCACGCACCACATCTGCGCGTGAGAATAAAGGAGACCTCCTTATATAGAGAGCCTCATGGCCACCATCATGGTACCCTAATGCGCCTAGCCCAGTTAGGGTTACCTCCACAAAACCCCCTCAGCCCAATAACATTGTATTAGTCCATATAATAAAATAAGCCAAACATAATAAATTTAGGGTCGTAAAACCGGGTTTAGTAACACCGAGGTATATATTAACTCCATATCTCCCTTTTTTAAATTTAATTTTGCAAATATAGGAATCATCTTAAAAGCAGTCTTGTTATATTATTTATAATTTATTGTTTTCGGTGCATCAATGTATAAGTTTTGCTTGTGTTACATTAACCGTTATGAAAATTTAGGTGGAAGAATCCAAGAAACCTTAGACGATCAAGTGCCAAGGAAACTCGTGTATTAAATTCAAGAAGCCACACGATCAAATCGCCATCTCCACAGCAGGACTATTTCTTCACGTATGTGTATATATGTGTTGTATATAGCTAATTATTAGGGACTGTAAGTAACACTGTAATGTTGAAGGAACTGAATAATGATAATATGATCTGTTTGCAGGTCAGCAAGATCAATGGCTGGAAGTGCAACTCCACCCAATCGATCTTATCTACGGACACCAAGAAGTGGTCCAGCTTCGGCTATGGTTGCTGACGATGAGTTGTCTTTTGAGGACGAGTCATCTGTTTGGATACCGAATCCAGCTACCCAACCCAAGCCGATCCCACGTTCTGTAAGTCCATTTATTTAAAATATTCATGGTTGGATTTTTAATTTGTTTCTTTTCATGGTTTTGGCAGCTTATTTAGCTGTGTTGTACAGTTACAAGTGAAATACTTAAATATTGTCTAAAAGATTCCGGAATAAACATTTGCAAGTTGATTTATTTTACATTAATAATCTTGAAACGTGGCAGGCTGGTTATGCAGCGTTTTTAGCGACCTCGTTTGATTTTCCTTCAGGGACTGAGGCTTTGATGCAAGTTTATGTTGGCAGGAAGTTGCTACAGGTATGACTCTAATTTTTTTTTTCCTATTTATAGCTAGTGCGCGTTTGGTTTACATAAATGTTTTCATGGCCAGAGTGGATAGGACCTTGAACTGGCCACCTATTCAGTTTGATGGGTTGGATCCGGTTTGAATTTTTCTTTTTATGCAAAGCTTTTATATTCAGTTCAATGGGTTGGATCCGGTTTGAATTTTTCTTTTTATGCAAAGCTTTTATATAACGGCATTTTAGGGGCATGCTTTACACATCGCACTAACAATTTGATCCCATGCCGTTTTCAAACGGTCATTTTAAATTTTCGTAGAAGGGTAGTTTGAGTTGAAGGTGATGTAGGATTAAGTTGTTAAAGGATGAACTCAAACATCGATGTGGTATAAATTAGAGAGCTTTCATAACTATATTAAAAATATTTATAATCATTTTGTTTAAGAATATTTTTTGATATTCATTAACTTTCTCTTACAACATTGCATTTATTTAATTTCTTAAATTTAACAAGAGTAACATGTTTTTGTTTTAACTTTAATATATATTATAGTATTCAAACTTTATGTTCTAAACAAATATTTTTAAAAATTAGTTAGGACATTCAATTCTCGAGTTTTGTTAGTCATGTCCGATCCTGCACCAAATAAGACGGTTGGTTCGATAACGGTTTAAATTTCTTAATTTCCATGGTGTTGCAGGAGGGGGGTGGAAGTAGTGCTGTGTATGGGCAATGGTTGGGTTGGATGATGGCTGCTATTTACATGGGTGGTCGAATCCCTCAAATTGTATTAAATGTAAGACATACTTCTTGAAGACCCCAATATTTATTTGATTAATAAACTTATAACATTTTTTGTGATTTTTGACAGATTAAAAGAGGAAGCGTTGAGGTGTGGCTCTTTGACACTTTCTTTTGTCATTAAACCATTTATTTATTAATAAGCTTTTAGTTTAAAACAAATTTTAAGTTAAATGTGCAACAATTTAAACAGGTAATACTGTGTTGAATTCATGACAACACATCAAACCAGTCCTAGTTAAATAACGCTAGTCAACCTGAATTCATCCGTGTTAACAATTCTAGTTATTCGATCTTGGATTCAAACAATCTTGGATTCAAAATTCAACGTAGGATTCAAAATTAACGTTACAAAATTTATTACAGGGTTTGAACCCTCTCATGTTCATCTTTGCTCTTGTTGCAAATGCTACTTATGTTGGAAGGTTTCTTTCTCTCTCTCTCTCTCTCTCTCATATAATTTAGTGATGTTGATATATATGTTTCAATTTGCAGCATTCTTGTAAGAAGTACAGAATGGTCAAAAATCAAAGCCAATATGCCTTGGCTACTCGATGCTGCAGCATGTGTGGCACTCGATGCATTTGTATCCTTTTAATTTAACTATCTTTTTGTGACAAGATCATTGTAATTCGTTTTTGTTCCACCTTAACCAAGATTAATTTCTACAGATCATAATGCAGTATGTGTACTATAGATACCTTCGAAGAAGAAACGACAATGTGGAATACCACGCAGACTACATAGAAGCCAACAAAAGCCTAGTTTCTTGATTGTATGATAATAGAGATATTGTTGTGGATCCTAAAGAACAGACAAGAAATGCATGGCGCTTCAAATTTTCAATGGGATTTTTGGTGTATCTTAATTTCAGATGTTGTACTTCATTTAACGTTGCTTACTAAAGCACAATCATTTTTTGTAGTTCAAAACTCAAAAAGAAAAACCGCCACAATCTCCCTGCTCACAATATTTTCTCACACAAAAGACGTCGCTGATTTGTATCAATCACCTTGCAACTCAGTTCCTTCACCGACAATGAGCAGCCAATCATGGTTTGCACTTCGATTGTTACTTTTAATGCAAATATCACAACACTTAAAGAAACGATAAAGTAGAAAAGAAAAGTTCACAAATAGTTGTAATAATCAGACAAACAAGGTTGTAATTGATTGATTGATTGAGGCTTCTAAAGTTCTATTGGACATGTTTGTCTTAATATGGATTCCATATTTACTCTTTTAACTGTTGCAAAGCTCTTAACATACTAAAATATGTTCATTAAATTCCACAAATAGCAAAACCATTATTGCTAGAAACTTACTTCAATTCATGGGGTACACATAGGGATACAAATTACAAGGCCAATAATAATTTGTGATTTACAATATCAAAATACAAAACCCGTTAAATATATTATGGATAACTTAATAATTAAAGTGGGCGAGAAATCCGATTACGAGACGAAAGCTTTGATGCATGCGTTTAGCTTTAATGGGGAGGAGATCTTCTAGAATATTTTTTAGCTATAAATAGGACTCCAATGTTATTATTATGTGTGTGTTTTTTCATGGTGTAATCACTCACCCAAAGGGAGCTCACCTTGGGTGGGTCGATTCGTTCTTAATATTATAAATCATTTAACCGTTTATGGTGTCGTTCACTATACTTATTATCTTTATATTTTTGTTCGATCGTTTGATTTACCGCACCCGTCTCGAACGCTTATCAAGAACAAAACATGCCCGTTTGTCGAACCCGGTTTAGGGGACTTACAAGTGGTATCAGAGCGGGTTTGAATCAACTGATTCAACTTTGTTCTTGATATTCGGGTTCTAATTCCACGATTACCCGAACTGAGACGTTGATTTCTTGAAGACCCGTTGATGTTTTGAAAATAAAGTTTGAAGATCTTGGAAATAAAGTTGGAAATAATCGTGCTAGAAGTTCGTCTTTGTAGATCGGGCCTTTTGGGAAGGTTACGCCATGCATCGAAACTCCGGCGAGCCTACGGTTCTTCTCCGGCAACGATTCCAGAAATTGGAGATGTACACATCAAACTCCCATATTCAGTTTTGTGGTTTTGGTCGCTCGAAATCGGTTTTCCGGTGGGCCAATGATTTGACTCATTTTTCAGTTTGTTGGTGGCTATAGACCACGGTGGGAGTTGATGGCGGAACTAGAGGTTGAAGCAGTGGCTAGGGTCGCCGCGGCGGTAAGGGTGATCGTGGATGGGGTGACGGTGGAGGTAGATGGAGTGGGAGTGGTGGCGGTGATGTTGGCAAGGATACAGATGATGGAGTATGGCGGCAGGAGGGGCGTGCACGGTTCAGTTCGGTTATTAGCATTAACCAGGCCAAACTGGTCGGTTGATTTTAGTTAATAACCAATATCAAACTTGGGCTAAACTTTTGCTTTAAATTAAATACATTACATTAATGCTTAAATACATGAAATAAATGTATAACAACATGAAAAAAAGGTCTAAATATATGAAATTGGGATATTAGTACATGAAATAAAGATATAAATACGTGAAAATGATAATATTAAACTATTAATACATATAATACATGGAATAGAGGAAAAAAAGTTTGAAAATACGGAAAAAAATGACGAGTTCATTGTGGTTCGGTTAATTTTGATGAATTCGGTTTTCGGTTATTTCGGTTCGGTTTCGTCGATTTTCGGTTCGATTTCGGCTGACAATTCGGTTATTGCTCACCCCTAGCAGCAGCGACGTTTGGTGCGGCGCCAGTGACCGATTATCCGACAGGGTAATCAGTAGTGGATTGGAGACGGCGGCTGCACATTGATGTCAACAAAGTGTTTTATTTTCTCGTGCCCTAAATTGTGAAAGGAAGTTGGATGTGGACACTTGGGCCCAATATGTATGGGCTGTTGGGTCTATTCAGATTTGGGTTGTTGGGTCTATTTAGATTTGGGCCATGTTAGAGCATTCATAACCTCTCTCTATAATTACACTAAAAAAACACTATATTTCTCTATCATGTTCAAATAAATAATATTTTTTTATACTTTTATAATTACAGTTTTCTCTCTCCTATACTCACAACAATTTAACAAATATTAAAAAATAAATATGGGCAAACAAACTTTCTCCAAATTTACTAAAAATCACTACCTTTTCTATCTCCACCCTATAATTTACACTCACAACCATTCATAACCTCACCCTATAATTTGCAAACTCTCTCACATGATTTTAGGGGATAGGATGAGAATGCTCTTACAAATCATAAACAATATACAAGGTTGGTACTTTATTTACTTGGGCAGTCAGTTTTTAATTTTTTTGGGCACGTTCAAACAAAAATTGTCTTTGGGCCGAGAAATAATTTTATGTTCGGATTGACCAAACGGATGAAAGTCAAAACTGATCGGCTTTTCGTCATTGTTAACCGTGTTCAAAGCTTGTTATATTTATATTTTCAAGGTGTTCGAGAAGTTGGATCAGTGTGGTGAACTTTGAACGAATTGGATATGTGTTGGATCCCCGTATGTGTATCAATCTCAATAAAAATAACACTAGCAGATCTCAGATCTGTGCATAATCGATTAATACATTAACTATAGATCTAACTCATAATTACTCATGATTAAGTGTTGTATATATTTGTATATTATTAGTATATGTATATCAGTAATTGAATAATATTAAGGTTGAAGATCGAGAGAGGATTTGGACAGAGATTCGTTAATTAAACTCTCAAAACTTAAATTATGTGTGAACAGGGTTCACTATTTATAGAAGATAGATCTGGTTCGCTAACATCCCCTAGAGAACCAGATCCTACTTCGTTACATACATTAAATAGGCGAAACACCCCCTGATTCGTTAACATCCCCTAACGAATCAGGGGAAACTTAACTTAAGGACTAGTTTGCTAAACATCCTTAGCCAACTAGTCTCATACTTTAACGAACTACATGAAATAATAATAATTTATTACATTAAACAAACGAAAAATACGTTAACGATAAATACAAGGACTCAAGACACAAAACCGTGCACTAACAGACACCCCCTCGTCTTGAGCTCTTTGTCTTTAAGTTACTTGAAGCGCTTGGACCGCCAGTCTCTGCAACTATGAATTCCATTTTCATGACAAACAAGCACAACGCGTTGGAATAGCATAGCCAGGTCGTAATATTCATGAAGCTCGATCAGAATCTGCTTCCCATGTAGCACATCATTGTCTGTTTCAGATAAATTAACCAACCACATCGGGTCGATTATCTTGATAAGTTCAGTCTCCAGTCCTCGACCAAGAACAATGACGGCCTCGCCCGTACGATTTTCATAGTACCATCGGTTGAATGAGAGATGCATTTGTTGGGGCATCGTCTTCACCGGCACTCGTTTCATCGTCTTCGGACTTTACTTTAAGAACAAGCTTCTTCCACCCAGTCTTTGGATCAATCTCGTCAATGCGTTTACGTCTCGGGACCTGGGGCTTGAAGAACTTGAACCCATGATTAACTTCGAAAAGCAAGTGTTGATGAAACCACTCAGCTGTCCGGATGCCACCACGATTGATAAATGGACGCCTCGCGAGGGTACGAACATCCGAACGCGGTAGTGTAAGAACATCCATTATCCTCTCGTAGTACTGAACTCCCTTCTCCCATTTAACTATACATACCTTAAGCTCGGAATCATATAGCCATGATACAATATCTCCATTGACCTTGGGTACAGTATTGAAGGTAGTTACTTGATTCTCTTTGACCCATGCAGCTGCTGTGTCTTTCCGTTCTTGATCAACAAATCGATACGCCTTGATAATCTTACCCGCAGCTTTAAATTTGAACCATTTAGCAATATCCTCATCAGTTGGGTCCACAATTGAGTCAAACCGAGTATCCACAACCTTCTTTCCTTTAGTCATCTTCTTCAAATCATCCTCAGCTGCTTTAAAAGTCTGTTCATTAAAACCGTAGCACCTTGATCAACGTTCGTGTGTTGATACAAGTCAGGATACTCCTCAGCAGTGACGTCTTCCATCTCAACATCCTCATCTTCATAAATAAAATCTGTATTCATTTGACTAGACAGATCATCCTCTATACCTTCCTCATTCACCACTTCGACATCAGGCTCAGTTTCTAACACGGTCAGCTGTTCGTCATTCAACCCAAGCAATATGGAAATCTGCTCTCGTGTCAGAGACCTGTCAACAAACTCACCCACCTCTATCTCATCCTTGTTCACCATACTTCTAATCACCCCCGTTCCATCCATAAATAATACCGTGTCAGCTTCAATCATCTCAATTGGTTTAGCTGCCGAATAGTCACGATAAACAATAATATGTTTTTCAGAATCGTCAACAGAACTCGTACCCGCACCTGAAGCAGGGTCTTGAGCTTGTTTAGGCTCACCACCAGCACCAAACTCATCGTCATCAGGATCTTCCTCATTATTATTGATCTTCTTCAAAGCATCATCTTTGCAAGTCAATTGCAGGATCAGATCCTCTTGCTCTTTAATCTAGAAAAGTATCACTGATCGTCTTCGAAAAGTTAACATATCTCCAAATGTAGAAACATCAGCAACATCTTGGTCAACGTAGGCACAGATGTTATGTTTCTTATCATACGACAATGAAATAACATCGTCATTTTGTTCTTGAGGAGGTTGTTCTTGTGGTGGTTGTTCCTGTGGTGGTTGTTCCTGTTGCCTTTGATCAACAGCAGGTTGTTCTATTTGTTCTTGATCAGCAATCGGTGGATCTTGATTCACTTGTTCAGCCATATTACTGAATAAATATAAATCAAGATTAGTAATATGAAAAGGTGATATACATATATATATCTATAAATTCTAAAAGATGTATTTAATTTCATATGATATGTGGAATTAATTTATTTACGCGTTTAGACGGTTGGTTATATATGTATATATATATATATATATATATTAAATGTAATCTTAAAAATGAATAAATAATTAAAATTAAAAAAATAATGTCATTCGTGTGAGATATTACTCTGATTCGTTACCATCTAGTAACGAATCAAGTAATTCGCTATCAGGTAAATAAGTTAACGAATTAGATCAAGCTAATTACATTTCTAAGGACGAACTAGGAGCTAGTTTGTTATAAATTAACGAATCCTCATCTGATGTGTTAATTAATTTATTCGTTGATCTAGTTCGTGTATTTTCGTAACGAATTGGACACGAAACAGTCCCAAATCGCTAAGGATCACGAATGGTCAATAAATTAGACTTGATCTTTGACTCGCATAGTCAAATTCAAAATTAATAAGAACACCGATAGTCAACAATACAAACCCAGCTGCAATTAGCTCATGCAAATCGTCGAGTAATCAAACAAACAGGTCTATGTACCTCGGTATCACAATGCGAAGTTCAAGGTGTTAAGATTGAGTCTTAACACCATGATATAAACAACACAAATAAGTAAGCTAAACAGAGGCTAAAACTCCAAACTGATTAATGGATAATCAACCTAGCAAATGATAATCAATCGATGATTAACATCTACCCAAGGTCTCGGGATCACATTCCGGTGACATTGACACAAAAATAAGCTATATTATCACAGTATTTCATAAATAAATTAGGGTTTAAAACTCGGAAAAACCCTTAGAACACAAAAGTCTAGAATTAGTGTATTAAAACACCATCATTTTTGACGAAAATCACATCGTTGTGATCGTTTATACCTTAGTGTCACAATGATATCCTTGAAATATCAAGATTTGAATATCGAAATCAGAGGAAAAATTTTGAAAAGGGTGACTTAAGGTTGAAGAAAGAAGATGAATAGTGAATAGACGATTCGTGTGTCTTCCTTATATGGCCATACACGCTGCCCAAGGTATTCTTTGGACGAAATAAATGATTCGTTTAAATTTTAAATAACGAATTAGACAGTTAGCTATTTTAATTCGTCTGCTCAACATAACGAATTAGACATGACTTATATTTTAATTCGTTAAATATGTATAACGAAATAGAGATGATTCGTTACAGAATGCAGAAGCGAATTAGGTGAGCGAACTAGAAATCAGTTCGTTAAAGAGTTACCTAGTTCGTTATCCATATTTAACGAAGTAGTTTTTATTGAATTAAAAATTTTATTTAATTTTAACTTAAATAAATAAATGAATTAAATAAAGAAATTACCGAAAACCTTTTATCCCGATAATTAAATACTTTAAAAATGTTTCACTTTTACTAAACATAAATTAAATTATTTAAATAATATATTTGGTATTTTGTAAAAAAAATTTAAAGAATGTATGTACAAAGAAATATCCGAACCTTTTAAAATTGAATAATCTTTTTGTGTTTTTCAATGATATTAGCAAAAACTGTACATATTTTTGTGTTTTTGGTTGAGTTTGAGCATAGAATCATATTGACCAAATTGCCCTTCCATCACAATTTTATATTTCAGCGATATTATGACTAGTGTTAAGTCGGTTATTGGTATTGTTGTCCACTTAAATCTAATAACGAACTTTCAAGTGTTTTTGTGATATGATTAATTGGTTCAATTATAGCACAAAATATCAGAAACTATCAGCCTCTAATCTAGGTTCAAGCTTAATTTGATTTTTGCCATATCACCCCAACTTGACTTAAACCATTATATTGTTGTTCAAAATTTTTTGATACCAATTGAGAAATTTTGAGCAATGAATCAAGTTTCCTTTACTGTGAGTGAGTATGCACGAGTCCATCTGTCGGCTTACATACATTGTATCCCCTGAGTTCCGTTTCTTAATGGTATTAAGACGCACGTAAGGGAGGAACCATGTATGACTAACAGCGGATTTTGATCAAGTCAGTAATTTAGATTTGTACGAGGTACAACAGTGATCAAGTTTAATGACTTTGGGTTTGCTCTAAAAGCAAATGAAATATTCATGCATATGAATACCCAGATGATTAAGCCGCATAAAGACTCACAGTGTCCATAATCTCAAAGCTTGTTATTTGCTTTATTTTTATTTTTGGTTGATCAAACAAGTATAAGGCTTGAGTATGACAGGTTATTACATTTCTGCCATCCTCACCGAGACTTTTCCTAGAGACTAACACTCCTTTCAATTTGGCATTTCTTTATGTTTATATCACATACTTTACTCTACTTGGTTGTTTTAAGACCTACCAATGCACCAATGCAATTAAGCACACAGTCTTTTAAGCTTACTTCTTGCTGGACTTGGGGTCAAGATAATCAATGTACTATCATTTTCTCTTTTTGCTTCAAAAACTCAAGATTTTTGAGGAGCATAAAACAAAATAAAGATAAATTTAATCGCCCCAGTTAACTTAAGTCTATAAATAAATGGCTGTTCTATCAATTCAACAAGTGAATAATAAGACCAAGACATGCAAGCATGCTTCACAAACTTAAATAACCGACATAATTTTCAGCGAGAAAATAATCTAAAAACGCATAACGAACGCCCCAACTATTTTCCATTCTCAGGTAAATGGCTAACATGAACATTTACAAGTAAATGTCAGGACCAAACATATACACGTACATGCCCTTCGAATATAGATAAGTGAAATAATTTTCAGCGAACGCCTGCAAAAATCTTTTTGGTTTTCTCTATACAAATTTTAAAATCACAATATTTTTGTCTTTTTCAATTTTCTTATAAACAAAATAAACTTCACAGTCTTTTTGGATTTTCGGATTTTTCTGTACAAAATGAAGAATACATTCTTTTTGGATTTTCAAATTTTAAAATGTTTTTGGTTTTTCAAAATATTTTAAAGGAAAACATTAAAGAAAAGAAATCAGAATATTTTTGATTTTTCTGAATTTTCTAATGTTTTTGGATTAAAGAATTTTCTAGATTTTCACCCCTTAAAACAAAAATAAATTTTAAAAGAAAAAATAACAGAAAATAAAGATAGTCAACCGTGTTTAAGGACATCAGCGAGGGTGTTCAATCCGTTTAAACCAAGCAAAAATTTAAAACGTGTTTTGTCAAAAGCTTTGGTAAACAGATCGGCTTTCTGAAAGTCAGTATGTACTTTCTCAAGGTCAATCAATTTCTTCTCAAAGCAATCACGTATAAAGTGATATCGAATTTCGATATGTTTTGTTTTCGAATGTTGTACGGGATTCTTTGTGATAGAAATTGCAGCAGAATTATCAATCAGAATAGGAGTAGTAAGAAACTTCAAACCGTAGTCGCGAAGTTGTTGTTGTATCCACAAAACCTGGGAACAGCAACTCGAGGCTGCAACATACTCAGCTTCGGCGGTTGAAGTGGAGACCGTTGTCTGCTTCTTACACTGCCAGGAAACAAGCCGGTTTCTTAAAAATTGACATCCTGCAGTCGTTGATTTGAAGTTGATCTTGCAACCTCCATAGTCCGAGTCGGAATAAGCAGTAAGATCAAAAGTATCATCCTTGGGGTACCACAACCCGATGTCTGGATTTCCCCTCAAATACTGAAGAATTCTCTTGACTGCAGCTAGATGAGTCACTCGTGGACTTTCTTGATACCTAGCACAAAGACAAATAGCAAACATAATATCAGGGAGAGAAGCCGTTAGATACATTAAAGAACCGATCATGGCACGATAGAGGGTAGGATCAACGGTATCCTCCAATTCATCCGGTGATAAATTGTGACCCACTGGAAGAGGAGTAGAAGGGATTTTTCCGGCAGAGATCTTGAATCGGCTCAAGACGTCGTTCACATATTTAGTCTGATGAATAAAAATTCTGTTAGTAGACTGGTGAACCTGCAACCCTAAAAAGAAATTCATCTCTCCCATCGAACTCATCTCGAACTTTGTTTTCATGGACTTCTCGAACTCCTTACACAATGTGTCATTTGTTGATCCGAAGATAATGTCGTCGACATAAATCTGAACTATGAGAAGATCGTCACCACTGTTTTATGAAATAAAGTGCAGTCGACAGTCCCTCGTTTGAAGCCGTTATCATTCAAATGGTCGGCAAGCGTGCCATACCAAGCTCTCGGGGCTTGATGTAGACCATACAGGGCCTTGTTAATCGGTAAACTCGGTCCGGATAATCAGGATCTTCAAAACCAGGAGGCTGTAAACGAACACTTCCTCGTGTAGTTCACCATTGAGAAAAGCACTTTTAACATCCATTTGATAGACCTTGATATTATTGTAAGCTGCATATGCCAGGAAGATTCGAATCGACTCTAATCTTGCAACTGGAGCATATACCTCTGTATAATCAATACCCTCTTGCTGATGAAACCCTTGCACTACTAGACGTTCTTTGTTTCTGACAATCACACCTCGATCGTCTTTCTTACACTTAAATACCCACTTAGTCGGAATTGCTTTATTGACTCTAGCAGGCTTGTCTATTATATCCCAAACACCCAATCGTGCAAATTGCTGTAATTCTTCTTGCATAGCTTCTACCCAAGAAGGATCTTCAAGTGCCTTATGAGCTGTCGTTGGCTCAACTTGAGATAGAAAGCAAGTGAATTTAGCAAGATTTACAATTCCCGATGAATGTAAATCAGTGTAAGCACACAATATGTTATTATCACTTGACGAAGCAACTTGATGACGTGTACGAACGCCCACACCAATGATGTTTTCCTGTCAAGGTTAATAACTTGATCTTCAGCTTGATCATCATCAGAAGAAGTTGAAACATTATCAATAGCAACTGGAGAAGCAACGTGAGGTTCCTCAGTTGGAGCATCAGGTTGAGCCTCGACATCATTAGAACTTGAAAATCTTGGAATTGCCAAATGATCTTCAAAGTATGCTCGAACCAGGTCTTCGTCTATGTGTTCAGTTGATGGAGTAAATGAATTAAATAAACTATCGTAGTCAAACATCCAATCTGGACCTTTCCCTTGACGAGGAGTAGTGTACTTTTGACAGTCCACATGATACCACTCTTCAACACAACCAGATGTAAAGTTAAATACCCTTTTCTTTGGAGATGCATACCCCAAGAAATAACCTTCGATAGCTTTTTCTTCAAATTTACCCGCATCCTTCTTCAGCATCGTACATGGACACCCAATAGGTTCCAGGTACTTTAAATTAGGTTTTCAATTATTCAACAACTCATAGCTTGTCTTTCTGAGTCTTTTAACGGTTAGAACCCAATTAAGAGTATAGCAAGCTGTATTGAACGTCTCATTCCAGAATTGGACGGGAAGCTTAGAATCAGGGAGCATTGTACGTGCAGCTTCAATCAAGGTTCGATTCTTTCTTTCGGCAACACCATTCAGTTGAGGTACATAAGGTGCACTATATTCTCGATGAATTCCTTTGTGAGCACAAAAGAAATCCAAGATAGTGTTTTTGAATTAAGTACCATTATCACTTCGGATTCTCCTCACCTTTTGTTTGTAAAGTGATTCGATCTTGGTGATAAGGTTTTGTACCAAAACCGGTGTTTGATCTTTCGAACTCATAAATAACACCCATGAGTATCTTGAATAATCGTCAGTCACCACAAGACAATACCAATCACTAGAAATACTCGCACGATTCACAGGACCAAATAAATCCATATGAAGTCGTTCAAGAGGAGTATTAATGGAATTTAATAATTTAGAAGGATGTGTCTTCTTCCTCTGCTTGCCCTTTTTGCATGCAACGCAGTTAACGGATAATTTAAAATTCTTCAATGAGACACCCTCCACTAAATCATTAGCCATCAAATAATTCATCTTTCTAACATGTATGTGACCCATTCTACGATGCCATAGAATCGAGTCTTTCTCGGTTGCTTTCGAGACAAAACATGTTTCGATCGATGTGGATATCTTAGATTATGTTTAAGACATAAATATCATTCGATCGTGGTGATCGCATGACAACCATGTTCTCAGGAATAACATAACCCGGTTTCAAGATAATACATTCTTTGTCTGTAAATATCGTTGTGTACTTTTTATCACAAATCTGTGATACACTTAATAAGTTATAATCCACATTATCACAATAATTTACTTTTTCAAACGTGATGTGACCATTTGAAACTTCACCCTCTTGTGTGATCATGCCCCCAGAATTCCCAGCAAATGCCACATAACCCCCTTGAATATTTCTCACGTTGGTAAATAGGTTGAGATTCCCAGTGATATGACGAGAACATCCACTATCCATTATCCAGTTTTCACCAGACACAGTCTTGGATGTACCCTACACAAAATAAAGATAATTAGTTCAAAAAGGCAGCCTAGGCCTCAGTCTTGGGCACCTTTTGGTTTTTTCTTTGATCATTAATTTTAACAGAATTCAACTGTTGTTCAGCCACCTATGAATAAGTTACAGGCTTCCTAGACTTTCGTCTTAAGTAAGCTGCTTGAACAATGTTTGAATTCGTGTTCCTACAAATTGGCTCATACGGGACAAATTTTGGTTTAACCTGACCATGTGTTTCATTAACATGAATAACCTTCCGAGGATTCACATTAGAGAACATAATATGAGTATCATCAGCATACGACGCAGGTCGTTTCAGAATCTCCTTTACCAATGGAATTGGCTTAGAGTTTTCCTTAATAAAAGGATGAAAATTCTGATAGCTCTTCTGACTACAATTCCTCACTACATGACCATGTTGACCGCAAAGAAAATAGCTTCGCATGTCTACACGATGATGTTGAGAGGTAGTTGGAATGAATGATGCAGAAGTTTGATGATGACTCACATTCTTGGTCATGCTCTTAGCAAACTCATCAGATAATTCAGACTTCTTTTTCAAGTAGAAATCAAAATTAGAACAATTCGAGAAACTTTTCAACGTATCTATCCCAGTTGACTTCACAAATTTAATTTTATTAGCTTGTTATAAAACTTGTTTTGCTTTCGTCAATGGATCAGATGGAACTGATGTTTTTGCTTGAGCATATTTACGTTCAAGATCTTGAATCTGTGACGTTTCATTGATAAAAACACTCTCAATAAGTTCAGGTTTAATGATACTTATTGGAATATCTTTTTCCGTGAACATCGTGTCCACCCCTTTTTAATTTAAAAACTCTAACAGGTGAAGGCTTAGAACTAGGAGGATTAACAAATCGCATTAAGTCCTCATCAAAAATCTTTGGTTTATCTGACTTCATTGCTTTCCCTGGTTTAGTTTTCACCGGTTCTTTCTTTTTCATGTGAGACTTGAATGAACCATACACAGCTTCCTCAAATTCTTGAGATTCGCAAAGAATATGATTAGAACTTGGGATGTTCTTATCTCAGGCTCAAACACGTCCTCAATAATCACTTTGTCATCATTCTCAACAAAGACCTTTTTACTTTGAACATGAGGTTTTTGAGAAGCAACTTGGGGTTTAACAGTTTCTGTTTTAACTGGTTTAGGTTTTTCAGAAATAACAGTTTCTTTCTCATTCAAATCCTCATCTTTTCTAGCAAAAGGATTAATTTTGTAATCATTGTGAAAAGGTGGTGGAATTTTAACAAAACCAATTCCTTTCTTTGAATCCTTTTGTTTACCAAATACTTCAATAATTTCATTCAACAGAAAAGAAGAATTTCTAAACTTTCCCAGTTTGTTCTTCAACTCAAGAACCTTATTCTCAAGATCGGTTATCTTTGAACGATGTTTCAGAATTTCTTGAAACTTTTGGTCATTAATCGTCATTTTTACAGATAACTCAGCTTTGAGATCGTGGTTACTTGTCGACAATGCTTCAATCTTTTCTCGAGATCTCATCTGAGACTCAAGAGATTGTCGATAAGTATCCTTCAAATAAGCAATTTCTCTTACAAGATTAACATTTTGACTTTTCAAAGCTTCTAACTTAGGTTTGTTAGATTCACAATCAACATATAATACTTTAACAGATGAAGTAGCAGAGATAGAATGACTAACCTCATTGATCTTAGCCATGAAACATTACTACAAAAAAGACCTTTAATGACATGCGCACAATGACACACGATAATTTATGACGTGCAAATGTGCTTGTCATTAAAAAAACGTCATATTTTTTTAAAAATTAGACGAATTATGACACTTTTTTTTGTATGTCATTAAACTAGTGTCATAAATTAAAAAAATAACTATGCATGTCATATATGCGTGTCATGTTTCAAGTCAAATAAAAAATTAAAACCCCCGCCCAATATTTCCTTACTTTGCCTATACAAATTAAACCAGGCCCACGCTAGGGTTCATCTCCCACTCTACACCAGTCCCACCCTAGAGTTTATATACTTCTGCCATTGATCTTCTCTACTAGTACCACACTGCACAAGGAACACCATCTATGGTTTTGTTCACCACAGCCCGTTCAATTTCAGTCGGCTAGGATTCAGTCGGCTAGGCTAGGGTTCAATCGGCCAGGTTTTTTGCTTATTTGGATTTAATTGAAGGATTATATTGATGATTTTCATCTATTGTGAGGTATATGCCTTCAATTTTATCTTGTTCTAATGTTAATTGGCTAGGGTTTAATGGACTATTAATTTAATGTTTGCTTGCAAAATAATAATTTTTTTATTTTTCTGAATGTTGAAATCTGAATGCTGATCATTAGCACATCAGAGATCATTTAGGGCTGATTTTGCACACGGATTGGGGGGGGGGGGGGCGGGGTTATTGATAATCTTGTAACAGATGAATTATGTGTGGCACGACTAGTAATTGCTTTTATTTGTTGTCATATGATCAATTTACGTATCTAAAATGACAATTAATCTTAAGCTAGCCCTAAATCAACGTTTATAGCCTTATCTTTCTAAATTGAATGATTTGTTGAATATTGTTGCAGGGCATCCATCCATGGGTTATAAATGGAGCTCAAACCATAATCAATGGCCGATGTATGATTATTGTAGACGTTACCATGTAAGAATATTTAGCTGCAAAAGAAGACTCATGGATTGGGGTAGCATATGTGTTTGTTTATATGACTTTTGCAGAACTGTTGGACAATTCAATGGTTGATAAAGTGCTCTCCAATTATCTTACATTGTTGCTAATTTGTATTCATGTTTATCATACTCAAATTCGTCTAATTTGATATTACATGTATGTTATTATTTTTCAGTTCTGTAGTTGGACTACTTATGTCAACATTGATATGGTAAGAAACAAGAAGGATGGTACTGCAATAGCTTAAAGTTCTTGGTTCTAACATTTTTTTCACTGTCATTAATGGTATTAAGTTTAGTTTCTTAACTTTGATCATTGTATGATGTATCATCTTATAATATTTGAACATTTCTCTTTTTGTACAGGTTGTTTGAATTCTGATTGATCAGGAGTTACTCGGTTCTTTTTGATACTAAGGAATTGACTGCCATACGTCAAAAGCTTACTAATCAAGTTCGGCCTACGACATGATCTTGCCAAGCTGATGCTCATTTGCAGCAAGTTCCAACACTTAAGTCAGAAATTGGAGGGGATTAGACAGGACCTGCAACAACAAAGGTAAGCTTTCCATGTCGAGGTGTTATAGTGTGAACTTAAAATATAGTTGGAAACAAGTAAAATTCTTAAAAAAGACACTCATTTTATCTTTAAGTTCTAAATTGTTATGCTTTATTTAGTAGCAACAGCCAAGAAGTTGACTTATATATGCTTTTTAATGGGTTACTTAGTTGCCAAAATAATCCTTCCACCTATGAATGGGTTATACACTTATACTCTTATGTTCTATCTCTAACAGTTAAATAGATCATGTAATATATATATAATTATATATATAGTTAAAAAAGTCGTCTATTGTTCTAAACTCGAATTATACACCCACAAATATAATATGTAAATTTTACTTGATGACTGTTTTGATTACACTTTTACATGTCCGACGCAACACGCAACAGGAGCAGCAGTTATTTGAGATGTTATGATTAAACGACACCAAGTGGTTTTGGGCTGCCAAATTCGGTTTTAGATTTGGGGAAGCATCGAGGAGTACGGACCGTGGGTTCCTATGAGACCATAGAAGACAATCAAGGTGTGATCAAGTTAAGGTTGCAGTACCATGCCTGGACAGTTGCAAGATAATAAGGAAAGCAGTGGTGATCGTGAAGGCCGGGGGGTGACAGTTTGTGATAATATTTGCGATTTGTGGTTAACAAACTCAGTCAAGTGTGTGGAAAGCTATCATAGTGTCTAAGCACTTGAGGCAAGTTCATAAGCACTCACTTAATTGTTATTTATTATGAGTTCCCATAATTAAGGTTTTGACTAAGTTTTTTGTTGACATCATATTCCAATTATCAGGTTCATAATTTCACCATACAACTCAATTGAATATAAAGATTTTGATAGAGAAAAGTTGGAAGTTTGCCAGATGGATGAGCGACGAGAGCAATTCGTATGGCAGCTTTTAGTCCCATCTTTTGTTTTCAGTTCCATCTTCAGTTGCGGATCATGCTAGCAAACATAAGGGTATTATGGAGTGTTGACTCTTTTGGTCAATAGATAGTGTAAGGCGCAAGAGGCTTAAAAACCCAAGTCATCATCAAGGGTATTTCTGGAAGTATTTAAGACTTGCAAAATGGAGTATGGTGCAGATACAAATGGGTCGATTTTTCTGCTATAATTAATATAAAGGTATCTTTTTATCTTTTTAGTAAGATTATGAAAAATCTATCATTATTTATTTGTATTCATATGCTTTGTGCATTATGTATTAATCATTTTCTTGCATTAATGATATGCATAGTTATCTTTTTTTTTTTAAATGGTGCAGTCACCTTCATGTTGCTGCAATGCTTTTTCTTAATGCTCAAGGTTAGCTATAGTATTCCAAGGTTAGCTAATATCTTATATCTATGAACTAAACACACATACTTATTATCACAGGTAGCACTTTTTTATGTTTGACTTTGAAAAATATACAGATTGGATTACAAGGTGATTCAAATAAATATATGTTTTGTTTTGTTAATAATCCTTTTTTACTTGTATCAACTTTAAAAGTAATGTAAAAGCGTATAGTTAAAGGCCCATAAATGTATCGGACCTGTTTAATATATAGGTTAAAATGGTCGGGTTTGGGTACTATATTCTTGTTTATAAATCACTAGAAAGCTTAATTATATGTCTTAATTATTTTATTGTTTGTAATTTTGTAGCGTCTGACTCAGCCAAGAAGTACCAAGTGGTTATTATGTCTTATAATTCATGAAGGACTTCAAATACACGTCAATAACAATGTAAGTGTAATAATACTTGCTTGATTATGTTTATATTAGTTTGTTTTAACCTAATTCGTTTTGATCCGACCAAATTTTGTAACTTTTTCTTTGTTTATGTTTCGTTTTAGGTTGGGGAGACGAAGACGAATACATGGAGGCTGATTTTGATGCAGTTCATGAAGAATGATTGATCTACGCAACACAGATTATTTTCCAGTAGTGATATGTATGGTGTTGAATAGTAACCAACATTTTTGTTAACTTTGAGAATATTTGTAATATTTTGACTTGTAATGTTTAATTAAGAAAATGAAATGGTCGATTTTGTTGCTATATTTGTGTCATTAATGTAAATATTAGTAATTATGCATATATATATATATATATTATTTTTAAAAACAATATACGATGACATGCATAAATGCTTGTCATATACAAGTGTCACACATGCATGTCATAATGCGTGTCATAAAATATGACACGCAGATTGCGTGTCATTTTCAATTTTTGCAGGGGCTTCAATGACACACATTTGCGTGTCATCTATAGCATTTAATAACACGCAATGCGTGTCATTAAATGCCTTTTTTCTAGTAGTGCAAGCAAATACTGTTGGAGGCTTGTCGCAAGAGTCGTCAGAATCAGATCCAGAATCATTATCAGAAGACATCTCACTCCCACTTGTATCTTGACAATCTTTGTGTAAACCAAACATAGCCAAATTTGCTTGAGCGTCATTACACAGTAACCGTTGTGACCAGTCATTTCCATCAGCTAACATTGCTTGTGTTGTAGAAGTAGATGGTTTCTTTTCAGCATCACTACCTCGTGGTATAGAAGAATTTTGATGTTGACCACGAGGACCAGTGTATTCTTTCTTTGGTTTGTCACATTCCTTTGCGAAATGTCCAAATTCTTGACAATTATAGCATTTTACTTTCAACTTGTCAAAACCCAATTTCTTGTTTAAAGCCGGAAGATCTTTTCTAGTTCTCTGCATGAATCTTTTGACTTTACGAACAATCATAGCCATGTTCCATTTAAATCCATGATTTCCAGATCATCAGGATCTATCTGATCATAGTCCTCATCAGTTAAATCAATTGTGGCAATTTTACTACTTACCAAGTTTTCATACGAAGACATGAAAGCTGTTAGAAAAGCAAAGTTTTGCTCAGCTTCCTTCATATTAACACTAGGTGGTGAAGAAAATGGATTCGTAGTAGTTGAATTTCCAGAACCACCAGACAATTCAGAATTACCAGCAGAATAAAAACATACTTTTGGATCATTGAACATAGTTGATTCTTTTTCACTTGTAGCTTGTGTAAGAAAAGCATTGATTGGAGAGATCGTTGAACTAAGAGGCATACTTCCACCATAGAAAGCTGGATCATGATTTTCCTTGGAGGATTTTTGACATTTAAGATCATATTCTCTAGCTTCTATCTTTTGTAAAAATTCAAGTGCAGTCAAGTCTTCGTTCAAGAAATAGTCATTCTCTTTCAAAACCATGAGAAATGTCGAGTAAGAACTTGGAAGCACACTCTTAATAGTGTCAATTTTATCCGTTTCAGAAATTTCCAATTTCATCTTGTCCATTTCAGCAATTAAGTGAACAAACCGTGTAATCATCTCTTCAACTGTTTCTCCCTTCAATAGGTTAAAGTTTCAAAACTGAAACTTGAGCATCACTTTCTTACTCTCAGCTGTGTTCCCCATACTTCTCATATGAAGATGTTGGAATAGAGAAGCACATCTCTTTATGTTACCCACTTGATGAAAAATATTTTCTGGTAAAGCCATAGTAAGAGTGGAATAAGCTTTTGTTTCGATTTCTAAAGCTTTCTTCTCTTCTTGTGAATATTGAGAAACAGCTTTAGGAACAAAACCAATAGTATCATCACCAATCAACGGTTCCTTATAAACTTCATCGAGACAATATGAGCAATCAGGGTGAACAGACCCCAAATGAGCACGAAACCGAGGTTCCCACTTGGCAAAGCCACTAAACTTCATCAATCTTGGACATTTAGAATGTGAACCTATCTCGGTATCAAGTTGTAACATTTGTTGCATCAACATGTTTTGAGAAGCCAATGCATACATACCAGCCATCATTGACAAGTATTAAAACTCCAAGGGTATTAATGAATAAGATTAACGAACTGTAAAAAGTTATAGCGAATTGTGAACAGTAATTAACGAATCAAACCTTAACGAAATAAGGATTAACGAATAAGAATTGATTTTAGCGAATCAAAATGGTTAACGAATTAGATCATACCACGAACCAGATGGTCCACACATCAGTCAACGAACCAGTCAACACTAACGAATTGACTAAGTTAATCACGAACTGCAAGCTTAGCGAACTAAAAGTTTCTTGTAACGAATTAGATAGTGAACAGATTATAACGAATCAGCTACAGTTGATTAGCGAAGCAACTAGAACGAATCAAGCAGTTACAACCGTTTATAACAAACTTTGATACCTTATGCCACGTGTCAAAGGTTGTTATGACACAAATCCCAAGGTGGACACGTGTCTCACGAATCAGTTAACCCAATTAACGAATTGGATAAAACGAATCAGCTATTATAACGAACTGGCTAGCGAATCACGAGAAATAAGTAACGAATTGATAAATTTAATGAATGAATCAAAGTAAACTTGATAGCGAATCAACATAGCGAATCATATTCAACTTTGAATCTTCAAATCTTCAACAGGAATTTCCAGAACATTGGAAATGATGAACACGAAACCCAGAAAACCAGAAATTCCAAATCCGTAATACACACTCGATTCTTAACCAAAATCCACAAATTACCTATCAAAATACTCGTAACACAATCGTGAATCCGAAACAACTAACCTCGTAACCAATTAACCTCGATACCAAACTCAATTAACCCAAAACCTTAACTCTGTTTCGGCCATAATCCAAATCAATACCGAATCACCTCAAAACCAAATCAAACCTCAATTCCAATTCACAATACTTTACCAATACCTTTAACACCTCAAAACCAATCCAAACTAACCATAATTCAATCCATACATCTTTGAATTAAACCGAATTCACTGAAACAGAAAAACTAACAAAATAATAATCCAAATTAACACCAAATCAAGTGTAATTGAGCCCGAAAGCTCTAATACCACTTGTTGGATCCCGTATGTGTATCAATCTCAATAACAATAACACTAGCAGATCTCATATATGTGCTTAATCGATTAATACATTAACTATAGATCTAACTCATAATTACTCATGATTAAGTGTTGTATGTATTTGTATATTATTAGTATATGTATACCAGTAATTGAATAATATTAAGGTTTAAGATCGAGAGAGGATTTGGACAGAGATTCGTTAATTAAACTCTCAAAACTTAAATTATGTGTGAACAGGGTTCACTATTTATAGAAGATAGGTCTGGTTCGCTAACATCCCCTAGCGAACCAGATCCTACTTCGTTACATACATTAAATAGGCGAAACACCCCTTGATTTGTTAACATCCCCTAACGAATAAGGGGAAACTTAACTTAAGGACTAGTTCGCTAAACATCCTTAGCGAACTAGTCTCATACTTTAACGAACTACATGAAATAATAATAATTTATTACATTAAACAAACGAAAAATACGTTAACGATAAATACAAAGACTCAAGACGCAAAACCGTGCACTAACAATATGGATTTTGATTTAAAATAGAAATAATGAGTTTTTTCGTTTAATCGTTGAATCCGGTAATTCGAAATCGATTTGTGGATATTCGGGCTCTTCTCAACCTATATTGCTTTAGATCTGAGAGAATGGATAAAGAAGCGAGAATTCCTCAATGAATGAAATTAGCTCGGTCATACCTTGAGGGGTGAATTAAAACTAAGAGGCTTCGGTTTATAGGGTGATTTGTGAAGATGCAAGAAACAGTTTGACAAACTTTTGATAGCAAGTCAAGGGGTTGATTCTAAGGCCAATAATTTGAGACTTACGATATCAAATGCAAAACCCGTTAAATATATTATGATCAAGTTAATAATTAAAGTGGGCGAGAAATCTGGTTACGATACGAGAGCTTCGGTGCACACGTTTAGCTTCAACGGGGAGATCTTCTAGAATATTTGTTTAGCTATAAATAGGACTTCAATGTTATTATTATGTGTGTTTTTCATGGTGTAATCACCCACCCAAGGGGAGCTCACCTTGTGTGGATCGGTTCGTTCTTAATATTATAAATATTTTAACCGATTACGAAGTCGTTTGCTATACTTATTATCTTTATCTATTTGTTTGATATGTTTTATTTACTGTATACGTCTCGAACACTTATCAAAAACAAAATCCGTTCGTTTGTCGGATCCTGTTTAGGAACCTACACAAACATATAGAACTAAAAGAATAGAACAAGAAAGCTACCAATAATGAAAGATATGATGAAAGAGTAACATAAGAAAACAGAACCATATAAACAACATATATATTTAGGGCATGTTTGGGATTCCTTATTTACACCTCCTTATTCCTTATTTAAGGAGTTTTTCATAAGTTACAAAATCCTAACTTATGAAAACTCCTTTTTCCTTCTTTAAAATGTTTACTGAGTTTAAATTACCCAAACACTATTTTCATCTATAAAAGTGAATAAGTAATAAGGAGGTAAAAATAAGGAAACCCAAACACCCCCTTAGCTTCAAGTCTTTTCAATAGACAAATTTCATTCTCGATTATCCAGCCAGGCCATATCAATAATCGAGTTCCTTCGTTTCTTCCTGCGTGCAGTTCCAGCTGAAAATTCCTTCTGGTTGGCATCCTCTCTGCTTAGATTTGCGTAACAGGTGCAATGATACATGTAGACTATGATCGCCCTTTACAAATTTTAAAATTTACAAAAAACATAAAAAACTGCCAGATTTTTCCTTAACGCTTGATAACTAGAGGTGCAAAAATCGGGTTTTTCAAATACTTGGGTTCGGGTATGGAACCGGTTCGGGGATAACCAGGTATTGCCGTATTGCAAAATTAGGGATAACCAGTTTTTTAAACCAATAATAACCTTTTAAATTCTTTTTCCCAGTTGTTTGTGTAATGGGCTACACCACATCTTTTGTGGGTTGTTAGCTGTTTCTAATTCTTTTGTTCATATTTGGGCTCAGCCCACTTAATTTCTGAAAAAAAAAAAAACAATTCCCAACCATTACATACCCCTCTCCATTATTTTTAGTAAAAAGGCTGCACTTTAAATTTCTTTCAGCTAACCCTATCATAACTAAATTGCCATGAGTCCATGACTACCCACAATTCATTCAACTTTTTAATTGTGAAAATCCCACGTAGTATTGAAATAATCCACCACCAAAAACTAATTATTGGAAAGTTACTAATAAATCCAGTCAAGGCGTTTCTCTTATTTTTCTCTCAATGTAGTGTAAATAACTTAAGTGAGGAACCTATGTAATCTTTACACAAATCCTACGCGGTAAAAATATATCGTTTAGAGTCACTAATGTTGTGTAGGCGACTTGTATGGGGAACTAATGTGGTGTAGGCAATGCTTAACGTATTGTATTAATTATAATTAGTTACAAATTTTCAATTTTTTCTTGAGATAGTTTGGGCTTAAAAAGGGAAAATCATCTTTGATGATGTACATATAAGTTCTAAAAGGAAGAAGAAAATCAAATTACCATTTTAGATTAAAAACATTATTATTATTATTATTATTATTATTATTATTATTATTATTATTATTATTATTATTATTATTATTATTATACCATTGATTTGAATAACAAGAAAAAAATATTAATTTTGTAGATATTATTCTTAGATTTGGGACACATCGGTTATATGGTTTGTTTATTAGGCCCAACGTAGTGGGCAATAAATGTGAGCGAATTTGGGTGATTGGGGGCGGAGTATTTATCGCATGATTGTGTTTTGTGTTTAATAGTATTACATTAGTATGTGTGTGGGTGATATATATATATATATATATATATATATATATATAGGTATTAGATCATTTCAGAAGTTTTTTACAGCGAGAAGTGGAATAAGTGAAGGTGTAACTCCATTAATCCTTAATTTCACTCCAGTTCTTATGTGTAGGTATATTGTGTATGTGCGTATGTACGTGTGTATGTACGTATGTTTGTATATATGTATGTATGTAGATACGTAGGTTTCAATGTGGCTCAGTACATTTGTATGTGTATAGGTAGGTTTGAATGTGTATTAAGACATAAATACAACCAACCTACATACATATAGATAACATCATAAGCAATATGCTTAAGTTCAGGAGAGAAATAATATTACTATGAAAATGCGAGAAATGAATATGAGCCACTAGTTTTATTTTAGGTTTTAAAAGTTTAAAGATAAATGAAAAAAAAATATAAATGTAACAATAAATACACTCTATCTCTCTTTTCAATTAATATAACTAACATAACCGTAATAAATCTCTATATAATTAATATATATACTTAATTTAACTATAATAATTAAAAAGATAAAAAACACTAATTTTTTTTTTCGAACGGTGACTTTTACAGTTAAGCTAGCACTGCGTGGCTAAGTCGCACCCCCACCACCCCACTTAGGCCAGCTATGTTGACATGGATCCACGTTGGCGTCCAAGTTTGGCTTGGCGTTCCTGGTAAAACCCAGTTTGCTCACCCCTCCCGAAGGCACGACAGGTTTTTAATGCTTTGAAAAAATCCGGTCAGAATCAGGATTCAAACCCGGGACACTCGCGTCATCCATCATGTTCCTGGCCATTGGGGCAAGCCCCGTTGGTTAAAACACTAATTTATTTAGTTTTATAATATATCTAAATCCTCTTCATTTTATCCAAAAAAATACAATTTATTCATATAACACTAGTTCTTTATTAAAAAAATAATTTCTTTCCACTCAATTTATTAGCATATATTAACGCGTAATTTTTAACAATAAATATCAAAATATAGTATATATTTTTTTTAATTGATATATCTAAAAAAACTATTGTCATAAATAATAAACAAAATGTCATACAAATGTGTCCATTAAATATAAACAATAAAATATATAACCTAAACAAAATTATATAATCTACACTTGTTTTAAGCAATAAAAAAGTACAACATACAAAAAAACATACAACTTACTTATTTAATTCGACATCAACAATTATATAAACTACACATAGATACACATATCCTACACGTGTGTAGATTATATGTTTTTCGTGTATAAGTTATATGTTTTCTTATTCCTAGAACAAGTGTGGGTAATATGTTTTTGTGTAGGTTGTATATTTCACATTTAATGCAAACATGTGTAAGATAGCTTTTTGTATTTATCATCACAAAGAATTACGTGTTGATGGATATTGATAAGTTGAGTTGGAAGAAATTGGTTTTAAATAAAAAGAAATTTTAATGTATGAATAAATTGTATTTGTGTAGGATAAAATTTTGTGTGTAGGTTATATGTGTTTCATGTGTAGGTTATATGTTTAAATGTGCGTGTGTATTTTGTTGATGATGAATATTATGTGTAGGTCATATGTTTTCTTATTCTTAGAACAAGTGTATGCTATATGTTTTTGTGTAGGTTGTATCTTTTTTTGTTGATATTTACTCCAAACACATGTAAAATAGTTTTTTGTATTATTTATCACAATGTAACTACGCGTTGATGGATATTAATATATTGAGTTTGACGAAATTGGTTTCGGATATAAAGAAATTTTAACGCATGAATAAATTGTACTTGTGTAGGATAAAAATTCAAGGGACAAAAAGTAAGTTATAAAATAAATGAACTCTTAATATTTTACAATTATAGTAATTTGATTACTTATATTAATTAAAGAGAGAGAATGTATTTATACTTTTTTAATTTATCATTAAGCTTTTAAAATCTAAAATAAACTAGTGGCTCATATTTATTTCTCGTATTTTTCGCAATAATATCATTTTTCTTCTGAACACCCCATATATATATATATATATATATATATATATATATATATATTGTAGGGTTAACGTAAAAAATAATAGTTTTGTGAGAAACATAAAAATAGATGTAAACCCTTGGATTTAGAATCTATTGGTTGAGATTGGTAGTTTTTAAAAGTTGTATAGTTTCCTATTTACATGGTATGGTGTCCAATTTAGGTGGTGTACTCTATTTTAAACCATTTTTCACACTTATCACAAAACAATTATTTTTTATTTGAACATTTTTCTATGTATCTCTCTCTCTCTCTCTCTCTCTCTCTCCCCTATATATATATAGGGGAGAGATATTTTGTGAGAACTTGATGAGTTGTAAGAACTTTAAGAACTCAATTTTGGACCACACATTTAATTAAATGAGTTAGAATATGTGGCTAAGATTAAATTTGATTAAAAAATGAATCAGGAGAGAGAATAAATATTTTTGTTGATTACACAAGTTTAAACTTTAGTTACACATGTGTAAAAAGTCGATTCGGTGTGTAAAAAATTACAGTAATTTTTTGTACATTACTTACACTTGCGTATTACACATGTGTAAAAAAAATTCAAAAAAAAATTGTTACGTTGAGTTCTTAAAACTCAAAGCGGTTCTCAAAAGAAATCAATCATATATATATATATATATATATATATATATATATATATATATATATATATATATATATATATTGGGCTACAACACAATTACACCCAAAAAACAACAACCCATCATTTACTGACTGGACGCCACATGACGCAAAACGCCCCATATTATAGCCTCTCCACTACTGATAACCTTAGTCATGAGTAATGTTTTCTATTCGTTGTTGACTTTTGACTTTCCCATTCGGTTTTTTGTAAGTTGTGCTCATGATTTATTAAACTACTCACATTGGCAATCTTACAATCTCAATCTTACATTATAAAATTAATTCTCTCTATCCAATCTACATAATTTAACTAATCCCAATCTATTATACAAATTCACAACCCATCCCAACTTTAAAAATTTTTTTTTAACGAAGTCCGTTTTTAATAAAATTTATATCGGAATATTCATAATTTTTTTTAAAGAAATATCGTATATTTAATTGTTTTTTTAGGTAGAATATTAAAAGTTAATTAAATAATTAAGTTATCAGGGGTTAGTTTGGATTGCAATCTAGGTTTGCTCCACCAACCTAGATTGCCAATCTTGATTGCATTATTTAATTTTTTTAATTTCTTTTTTAACTTTGAACACACCAATGAGATTGTTAATGGAAATAGTCTTAGATACTGCTTGAGATGATAAATGCAAGTCAATGAACGTAGCGATAAGTATAATCCTAAATTTCAAACAAATTGTTTCAATTTTTCTTTACTTTAACAAAAACTTATAATTTGTTTCTACATTTGTTTTATTTGTTTCAATTTAACTAGTGACACTGCTTCATCCAAAACATGTATATACACTCCATTTTCTCATTCTTATATGTTTTCACATGTGTTTTATTTTTGTTTGAATCTTCACAACCATTATCGCATGTAACTCATTTGTTTTGATTTCATTTTTTGATTTCTTGATTATGTAACCCTTTGTTGCATTCTTTTAATTCCCTAACGTCTCATCAACACAATGTTTCTAACTCTATTACCAAATAACACTATTTTTGGCTGCAATGAAATTCAAACCCATTACCTTTAGAAAGACAAAAAAAGAAAATAAGACTATCTGATAACGCAAAAATGAAACATCTTTGGCATTTCATGTCGTATCTAATGGAGTTAAGTGCAAAATGCACACATGTGGTCAACGCTCCCATGTAGTTTGAGCACGTGGTCTTCTTTTTGCACGGTGGACACGTGTAGTCAGCATCATTACACAGTTAAAACTCGTCGTTAACCCCGTTAATTTTATCCGTTTAACCCACCATTGCAATAAAGACCCACCCCTACTTTTTACAAATTGCAACCCTAATGTCGTCTTCTCCATTTCAACATCTTCATTCATACCTCATCAATCAACATAGCAACAAATGGCTTGGATAATCGACGCCTTGGTGGACACATCGGCTTTCACAAGTATTGTATAGTCTATTTAGTTAATCAATATGCTCTGTTTTTTTAAATTCTAGTTTGTTTGTTTGAATTCGAGTAAAAATCGTAATGCGATTATCTTATTGATTTTCAAGCCACGATTTGGATGGATGTCTCTTGTAACAACTCGGGTTTTTGAACTTATACTTTCACCCGACTCGGTTCAATGTTCGGGTTATTTTTATTAACAATATTGCGTTTATCGAATTAGTTTGATTATTTTATTAATATTAAATTCTTTATAATTAATCTTTATTGATTTTACACTTTCAGCCCAAAATATATAGTTTTATCCCTTTTGTATCCAATTCCAAACTTCAAGGTCTAATATGTAATTATTGTTATAATCCATGTTATTAACTGGATACTCGTTTACCAAACCCGGCCCACATTCGTTTCTTGTACCCGAATCCACAAATTTGTTAACTTGAACAATGATTCTTGTGTAATTGATGAATTGATCTTGGAAATCGTTTATATTATCAAATTCAGCCTAAACCGACATCCTATACAAGTTAAATATATCAAAATATGATATGTTTTCCATTTGTAAACAAACCAACACTCGTGGATCTTGTAGAACACGTAATAGCTAGTAATAATTCAATTAAACGCATAGATACGATCCTTATATCATGGCCGACCTTAGCCCTATATTTAATTATATTATTTTGGCTGTTAATTATTCGTTTATACCCTCACCACCGCTAGCCTTGATCTGCCCGAGTAAGTCACCTTGAGTTGGGGGGAAGCAGACACATTGAAGCTCCCAAGCCTCCAAGAGTTATCGTTTGTGGGGAACACCTTGGTCTATATTCACCATATTCACTTCTTTGCTTTTTCTTTCAGCCATCTTGTCCCTGACCCCCTTTACCAAATGAGCCAATTCTCTGGACTTAACAACTTCCTCAATTCTTCTCTTGAGTTGAAAGCAATCGTTAGTGTGGTGAACTGAGTGGAGTTTTCGTTTTTCTTACTTTTGGGCAAGGGTTGAGGAGGTCGGAAGTTGTGTTTCACTTCTTCAGTGGCAAGGATTTCCTGAGGGGTTTTGGTTAGAGCTGTGAAGTTCACAGTCTTCTCCCTGCTTGGAAGGTTCCGACCTTCAGGCCTTCGTTGATCTGAGCTCCTTGGGTATCTATCATAGGGACTGAAGTTCCCTTTCTTTCGGTTGGGGCTGTTGCCTCGCCAACTAAGAGCTCTTTTTCTTTGTTCTTTGAAATCAACAGCCTCTTCTCCTCGGATATGAGCCTCAGCTCATTCGAGAGCTTCTTCAAGGGTTTTGGGGAGGCACTTGTTAAAGTCCCTTGTAAGGTACTTAGAGGTGATGGCATTCATGAAGCCTGCCACCCTCATTTTTTCATCGGCCCCCACATATGTCAACCCTTCTTTCTTGTACCTTTCGTGAAATCTCGAAGGTTCTCATCATCTTTTTGTGTTATCTGAAAAATAATGTGGCATCCTTGACGTACCTTCTTTGTTGTGAAAAGTTGGCCAAGAATCCTTTGCTCAGATCATCGAAGCTTCGAACGCTTTGGGCAGGGAGGTCGTTGAACCATATCGTGTGATGTGAAGTAGTTGAAGTTTGGAAGAACACATAAGGAATTATATTAGAGAAAACTTAATGAGACAATTATTTTATGGTCATGTTTGTTTGATGCTTTAATTGTTTTTTGGATATTGTAACGAATATTTTTATTTGAAATTATTAATTAGATATTGAAATCTATAAGGTTGCATGATAGTAACTTGAGAGCTGTGGGCAATCAGTTCATGCCCCGACATTTCCGCCATAGGTTGGGGTGTGACATCTCTTTACACACCTTCGGCTGGAGTTAAGGTGTTGGTGAAGACTTGATCGAATAGGATTTTTACTTTGAGGTTTGTAGGAGGACATGATCAAATAGAGTAGGGTTTAAGTATGTTTAATTAGGCGTTATATGTTATATTAAGTAGTAATGACCTAATAATAAAGGGTTTAGTTGATCAAGGTGAATTTTATGATGATCAAGTTTGTAATGATAAACTAATATATGACTGAAAGTAATGATTAGCTATTGTGTAATATATTGATTATATTAATGATCAACTAGTTTATAGAAGAGTTAAGTGCAATATGAAAAGTTTGATGATCAATGGTCTTATGTATATAGGTTATACAATGGTGTTATATATGATTGTAAAGCGCCTAAGGTGTTTAGGGTCTTTCTTGTATATATGATCAGGTGTTATGACCACAGACTCAAGCAAAGTCAATGTCAAAGTTCAAGCAATGGTGTTACGATCATACATAACACTTTAAATGGTGTTATTGTAAAGTGTTTTGTATGATTGTAAAGTGTTATGCATGATTGTAATAACATCATTGTATAAACTACATTTTTAAAAACTAGTTGATCATAAAAAGGATGAGTTTGTGGTCAAAGTGATTCTAGGCCATCCAGTGATTTCACTGTCACATAAAAAACGAGTATGTGGTAAATGTGGTAGTTAATGTCAATGTAGCCAATTGAGAATTAATGTGGTGTGCAACTTGATTGAATAATAATCAATGTGGTATGCAACTTTAGTCAATGTGTTAGTCAATGTCAATGTGGTGAAATTACTTGAACATATGTTGCTAATGTCAAAACAATAATCTTGACTATCCAGCAATGTGGTCATTTTAATCAGCAAAATCTTGAGTATACTTTCAATCTGGCTATTGTAATCAATGTGACTATACTAGCAAGTCAAAGTGAGTGCAATTATGTATGTAGTGTGTGTGCATGCATGCATGCATGTATGTAGGGATGAGCATTTGGTACGGGGGTACCGGTACCGAAAGTACCGAACCGATAAAATTTGGTACCGGTACTAGTACCAATACCAAATATTTGTAATTTTCGGAACCTGGAAAATCGGTACTGGTACCGGTTTTTTTCGGGAGTACCGGTTGAGTACCGATTCTTTATACAACTTTTTAAAATAATAATATGTTTCACAATGAGGCACCAATTGATCATTCTAGTACAGAACTTTTAAGTTATCCATGTCTGTATCACCTTCACCACCCTCATAACCTAAACCCTCGTTCAAAAAAAATCCTCCCCTCCCCCCCCCCCCCGCCGGGATCCCCTCACAACTATTGACCATTAAAACCCCCTCCCAACCGTCAACCTCCTCCTCATCGTTATATCTGAACCACTACTCCTTCTCATCGTCCCGACTGTGATGATCTAAACCCAATTCGGTCCCTAATTTTCATGTGTAAGTTGCATTTAATTATTTACATTTGATTTTTAATTACAAAACAACTTCTATGGTCATAATATAGAAACCCTAACTTCAGTTTACACATCAGTTTGTATGTTAATATTTAAAAATTAACAATAGAAATTGTTGACTTTTGTAGGTTTGTTTACACGATGTTAGTACCGTATGGCATCTTCTTCTTTGAATGAACCCCATCAATGTCAAGTAAGTTTGTTGATTTTTCAAGTTACCTTTGTAATTTGGTATGTTTAGTATAAAGCTTATTGTTTTACGTGGTTTGTAGGATGTAGGTTCCCTGGACGGATCGCACGAGATATCGCGGTCTACTCAGGTGCGGAATCCCTGCGTAGATCGTTACGAGTATAGAACACAAACACACGAATACACGAAACACGTTATATATTATAACCGGACTCACGTGATGTAAATATCACTGTTACAAAACACACGTTCAACTACACGAACAAACTCGATTCACTGAACAACTCACTAACTGATTCAACGATTAACCTAAACCAGCCGTAACCTATCAATATAAATACACGACAACTTCGCCTGATATGTTCAGGTGAAGTTGTCCATAACTTCGCTTGTTCAACAAGTTCGCCTAGGCGAACTTGTTGACAACTTCGCTTGAACAAAAACATAAATAACATTACAGACTCGATTACAGACACTAGACTATGAACTACTGACATTCATGCACCAACAGACTCCCCCTTGGCAGTAGCTTCATATCTTGATCTTTAAGCTATTGTCTTGTAATCCTGTATCTTCATGCATGCACTCCTTCTCTAACACATACCGTGACTACTCGCTGATATTTCCTTGCTTCATCCTTCCAAGCAGGAATATAGAATATCTTCTTTTCATTCAACACTTGCAGATCAGCTTTCGATAAGTTAACAAGATGCATCGGATCATACACCCTCAGCACTTCTTGTTCGTCTTCGTCTTCTATCACGGCTTCAGCAGTCTGGCAATCAACGTACCACCATTTTAGATTCTTCAACACATCTTGAGGCATAGTCTTCATTGGAACCTCCTTGATGCATCGGATTGGTTTGTACTTCATCACCATCCATGGCTTGCCATCTGCTCTCATTCCCCTTTCTGTATCCTCCACGAGCTTTCCCTTCTGTGGCTTTAATAATTCAAACTTCTTCTCTTTTATGCTTTCTTTCCACACGATCTTCCCAATCACTCTTGCCATGTTGTCGTCACTTCTATTTATCAGGCCCAACCTTGCCAAATCCTTCACCTCACATTCCGGCAACGTATTGAGAGATCTCAGGGTTCTTTTGAAGTATTGAATACCATCATAACGCTTCACCACAAACAACTTTATATGTTCATCATATATCCAACAGATAATTCCCTTCTTTGACTCAGCATAGCCTTTGATGTTATAACTCTTCTTGAACATGGCTGGAACAGCAGGCTTCTTGGTCTTAATAAACCAATGAGCACAGTCTTCCTTCCACCTAGGCTGCTCCTCCCACTCAGTCTCATCCATCTCAGTACCCATGTCGGCTTTCTCAACATCTGGGATCTCGTGTTCAACGTCTTCTTCTACTATCTCCCCCTCTTCTATCCCATCTTCAATCACAATCTGTGCGCCAATCTTCTCAATCTCCTCACACGGCAGCACATCATCATCAAACACATCATCATCTAGCATATCATCATCTAACTCTCTCAACGCATCAATCACATCATCTTCATCATCAACCATCACCACCTCATCACCACCAACTGCACCTGCAGACTCCCCCTGAGCTGTGGAAGTCCCAAGAGCTTGAGTAGTTCTTGGCAACTCACCACCTGCACCTTTCGGTGCATTGGGATCATCGTCTCTGTCGTTTCTCTTCTTAGTCCTTAACTCGTCGCCTCTACAGCCTGTCTCCCCCTGAGATGCCAAGAACGCCTTCATAGCATCTATAATCCTCCCATGCTCAACCAGGAGGGACGACTGTAGTTGATTTTCTGCTACAAGGCGTTGAATAGCCTGGGTCTGGATAAAGTTGATCCTTGATTGCTCTGCCACGACCCGCTCAAGTGCAGCTATTCTCTCCGAGTCTGAGATGGTTGCATCGAAATCAAATCTCATATTAGATGTATCTGGAGTATACTCAGCAGGGATTTCGAATGCAACTGGGACTTCAGAAGCAGTTGTGGACGTAACCGCAGGTGGTATCGTGACCGACAACCCTGCAGTTGCGACGACCGTCGATTCTACAAACCGTGCCACCACCTCTGAAGGAGTAAGCGTTGGAGGTGGTAACGACACAATCTCCGGAGTCGTCGTCTGTAGTGTGATGGATGGGATGCCAACAGCTGATGTAGCCACCACAGGAACATCTGCAGCGCTTGTAACCTGTACAGAAGTAGGAACAATTGACATACCTGACAGTGCGGATGGAGCAAAACGTATAACACGTGAAGTCTCTCCAGCTCCCATACCAGCACCTGTCCTTTCACGTCTCGAACGTCTGATCAACTTGTGTATGTCCTCCTCTTCTTCCTCTGACTCACTATCATCCACCGTCCTCTTTCTCTTCCCTAACGTTCTCTCTCGTCTCACCATCATCCTTCTCGCCTCATCCATAACCTCGTCAAGATCGGAGTCAGCCACCGTCGTAGCTGCTCTAGTCACAATCACTTCCCTCACCTGTGCAGCAGAGACCTGCACATCTTCTTGTGGATCAAAACGATCCATGTCGAAGAATCCTTGGCCGCAAAATGCAGCATCAAGGTCTACATCCTCTTCAGCCGATACAACAGGCATAGTAGGTACATCTCGAGTTGCTCCTGCCTGTTGTGGTTGAGGGTCTCTGAACTCGTCCCCCCGAGCTGGCACATACCCCGGGTTTATCAAGTACCCGAAGAGTGGAGTATGCCTTGGACGACGTTCAGGCTTGCTCCTCGCACTGGATGTACGGCATTGAGCAAAGATACGTTTGCTCACATTCTCCACGTATCTTATCGGGCGTCGTTGAGGCAAAGCTGGAGCCACATGGTTCAAGATCATCTGGATGAATCTTGGATACATTATGAACCGCTCACGAGCCATCGCCCTCCTCTGTCTATCAATCTCGTAGAAGACCATTTGACTGAAGCTATAACGTTTGTTATAGGTCAGTGCAGTCATTGCGGACTGCATGGTCGCACCCATACCGTCAGTGCCCGCCTTCCTCCCAGACATGCATACTATCATAACGTGCATGAGGAAGCGCCACTGATCAAGTAGGAACCCCTTCCGTCTCTGGGTATCGCCCAATGGACCAGAATAGCCCATTCTTAGAAATGCTCCATCACGAAACGGAGCCACAAACTCCGTAGGGTCGTTCCGAGTCTCCTCTCCAAAGTGTAACGCCACCCGAATTTGTTCAGATGAGAACTGAACTTCTTGATTATTTACTGTTGCTCTCATGACCGGGGGCTCAACACGACAATCGTACTCCACCGTCTGCCAGAAGTCCTCGATATTGGGTAAGGATATCGGCAGTGTCGTCGTGATTGCGTGAAATATCCTCGAGCGTAGGAGGAATGTGATTATCTCGCGATAATCCTCCACACCACTCGCTTCCGGGTCTAAGGTGATGAACATGTTGTGACCCGGGAAGAATTGCCTCTGATTGTCTCCTCCGTCATCTCCTCCAGCACCTCCAGCACCGGCAACAGCAGCCATCTCTGCAACAAACGAACCAAGTTAGATAAACATTAAGACATAACACAAGTTCGCTTGTTACCATGAGCGAAGTTGTGATAAAAACTGTATAGGCGAAGTTAAAGTTGGGGCGAAGTTGGGAACAACTTCGCTTCATCTTTAAGTTCGTCTAATAATTGTTAAGTTAAAAGGATCCAGGCGAAGTTAATGTTGGGGCGAAGTTGGGAACAACTTCGCTTCATCTTTAAGTTCGCCTCACCACAACATCGCCTCAGGCGAATTTAAGCTTCAGGCGAAGTTGAGCACCAGGCGAAGTTACGGATAACTTCGCCTCAGGCGAATTTAAGCCCCAGGCGAAGTTACGGATAACTTCGCCTAAACCTTAACTTCTCCTGAATCTGAAACGGCGACAGTATGGTTAATCGAAATCCGGAAAACCGGTGTTTCGATTAACTTTGACGATTGAGGAGGCTCAAACACATGATATTAATGATAACTAAACGACCAGTTTGTACATGAACACGTAAAACAAGTTCTGAACTCGGGTTTAAAGATCGGTTGTTCGAGGTTATTAACCGGTTGTCGAAACAACCTTAGATTAACATCAATGAACATATAACATGTGATAAAAGAACCCAAACAACCTTTAGATCGGTTTGAAATCGAAGAACAAGATAACAAGTTTTGTATCTGTGTAAGTTCGCTGTGAAGACGAGAATAAGTTCGCTGATATTTAGAATAATGAACGAATTGACTGTTGAAAATCCATATATATGGGCGGAGTTATTCAGGCGAAGTTACGGATAACTTCGCCTAGGCGAAGTTATCCACAACTTCGCCTGTTCAACAACATCGCCTATATATTTACAAAATTTAACCTTATAAGTTTAACATTTTTCCAATGAAGTTATAAAACTTTCCTTTAAGAACTAAATGACACGTTCAAGTCCAAGTAACCCGTTATAAACAAATACAACTACAGAAAAAGAAAACTTTAAACAATTTAAGTATAAGGGATCAAATTTCAGTCTGGATAGGGACTGCTACGTTTTAGAAAAGATCCGAACAGGAATCATACTAAGTATGTGACTGTCACATAGATCCGTGTTTAGCTGTATTATGACATAAAGAGACAGGTTGTAAGCATGTAAATAACTTAAGATGGTTTTCATCGTTTCTGTGATACGAGTTAAGTTCAATTAAGCTCAAAAATTTAAGTGGGCAACAACTCAGAGATTATGATGCCTCCTATCTATTCTCAAAGCGTATTTGGCTTTCCCCAAGTCACCTCGAATTGACTTCGACCCTTAGTGTCTGATTAAGTTTGTAATTACTCTTCATCTCCTTCCCGTTCTCTTTCTTACTCCATGATTAAGAAGTCTTGACACTTTCATCTCTAGAATGTTTCAATAACTCATATATATATATATATATATATATATATATATATATATATATATATATATATTTTTTCACGAATTGACATAGACTTCAGAGTAGTAAATAACTGCAAGTCCCGAATCTGGATCACTGCAGTTTCTTGAAACGCTATCTTCACAGGAATCAGACCACACATGGGCTCGTGTATGACTGGGTAATTGCTTTTCTGCCTATCATTCGGAAAGATATATATGAAGACATGCAAAACTCATAAGGAGTTTCCACGTAAAATCAAGTAGTTTTAGTTTGTATCACATCTACTTTTACGCACCATAAAAAGTTACCATGACATACAATGACTGTCCTAAAGCCTTTTAAGCCTAATAACTTCACTAGTTAAGCACACAGAATCAGTATATATATCATTTTCCAAGGTTGGATCAATTTTCTGTTAAACATAGCTAACGAACTTCTTACGAAGTAGTAGACTTGAAAAATAATTTCATCTCCCTTTCTTTTATTTCAAAATTTTAACATTAATCGCCCCGACCAAAACAAAGTCTTCAGGTAAACGGCTATCCCGAAGATCCAATGGATCAGCTGGACCTACCACATACTAGTATGTGTCCCTCTAACCAAGTATGATCGACTAATTTTAAGCGAAAGAATGAAAACTCATCATACACCGCCCCGGTCACTTTCAGTCATCTGGTTAATGGCTATCCTCAAATTCTACAAGTAGAAAATGAGGACCAAAACATATCCGAAGACATGTCCTTCAAACTGTGGTAACTGACATACTTTTAAGCGATAGTGATTTTTTTTTTTTTTAATAATCACTTGAAAAACATGGTTACTCTGGATTGATCATCCCATTCAACTCAATAAGGTTTTGAAATCTTGTTTTATCAAACGCTTTAGTATAAAGATCAGCGAAATTATCAAGCGTATCTACCTTTTCAAGCACTATCAGTTTCTTCTCAGCACAATCCCGTATGAAATGATGACGTATGTCAATATGTTTAGTTTTACTATGTTTCACGGGATTGTTAGTTACTGAGATAGCAGCTGTGTTATCAATGCAAATAGGAGTAAGTAAGAAATTCAGACCATAGTCGCGCAACTGTTGTTGAATCCAAAGAACCTGGGAGCAGCAGTTGGATGCTGCCATGTATTCTGCTTCACAGGTTGAAATTGCGACCGAAGTCTGTTTCTTGCATTGCCACGACACCAATCTGCCACCAAGAAACTGACATCCTCCTGTTGTTGACTTCCGACTCTGATTGCACCCACCATAATCAGAGTCTGTGTAGGCGACTAGCTCCAAGTCTCCTCCTCTCGGGTACCACAACCCCAGCTTCGGTTTGCCCTTGAGATACCGCAAGATCCTCTTCACACCCTTCATGTGAGATTCCTTTGGGTTTGCCCGAAAACGAGCACAGAGACAAACAGCAAACATTATATCAGGCCTAGAACCAGTTAAGTACATTAAAGAACCTATAATAGCCCGATACTGAGTTGGGTCCACATCTGCATCACCGTCTGACTCAGCACCTAATTTGTGATTGACGCAGATAGGAGTGTCGAATGGAGTGCTGTCCTCCATCTTGAAGCGTTTGAGCACATCATGGACATACTTGGTCTGATGAATGAACATCCCATCCTTCTTCTGATCAACCTGCAATCCTAAAAAGAAAGTTAGTTAACCCATAGCACTCATTTCAAACCTTTTCTTCATGACGTCCTCAAACTCCTGACACATGGAGACTTTAGATGCAATAAAGATAATGTCATCCACGTAGACTTGCACCAGCAGGAAGTCGCTTCCTTCTCTCTTAACGAACAACGTGCTATCAATTTTCCCTCTTTCAAACCCATTTTCAAGCAAGTAGTCTGATAAAGTTGAGTACCAGGCACGAGGTGCCTGATGTAGTCCATACAATGCCTTGCTTAACTTGTACACGTGATCAGGAAAGTCTGGGTCAGGAAAACCCGGAGGTTGCTCAACATACACTACCTCATCAACTTTCCCATTCAGAAACGCACTCTTCACATCCAACTGAAATACCTTCATCTTCTTATAAGCAGCGAACGCCAAAAACAATCTAATGGCTTCCAACCTTGCGACAGGAGCGAACACTTCATTATAATCAATCCCCTCCTGTTGATTAAATCCTTTCATAACTAGCCTCGCCTTGTTTCTGATGATAATCCCTTTCTCATCTCTCTTACACTTAAACACCCATTTTGTGCCTATCGCATGCACATTTTTCGGTTTTTCAACCAAATCCCATACTTCCATTTTCTTGAACTGAGCCAACTCTTCTTGCATAGCGTCGACCCACGAGCTGTCCTTGAGAGCCATTTGATAATTCTTCGGTTCAATCTGGCTGATAAAGCAGGTGTACAAGCATTCGTTGATTATCCCTGTCTCCTTAATGCTTGTGTAAACACAGGTGTGCTCATCCAAGCTACGTCTTGTTTGTACACCGGAGGACACATCACCAATCACATTCTCCAAAGGGTGATCTTTATGAATTCTCGTGGTCGGAACAGAACCGACATGCAAATTGTCTTCCAAGTTAGAAGAGAGCTCGTCAATGGTTGTTTCATGCTGAGAGTGAAAAGGATTGATAAATTCTTCTTCAGTTGAGGCAGCAGGGGTATCGATAGTATTTGATGAGGAAGGTTGACATTTATCAATCAGCTGTCTTTGCAATAGATTTTCTTCCTCATCAAGGATCATCTTCGTAGCAACTCTTTCTTCTTCTTCAGAGATATCTAAATCCGGTATGTTAATAGACTTAAAAAGTTTAACATAGTCGTAAAACTCCGCAGGTCCGTTGCTTGGTTTTGGCGGTTGGTAACTTGTGATATCTGTGTTACACACCACCTCAATCTTTCTGGTCGATGTATTGAAGACACGTCTGTTGGGAGTCCCAACAACATAACCGACTAAGATTCCTTCATCGGCTACTTCACCAAATTTAGAATTTGTCTTCAAAATCGAACAAGGGGACCCGAATGGTTCAAGACCACTCAAGTTGGGCTTTCTCCCATGCATAAGCTCATAACACGTTTTGCCAAGTCTTTTAACAGTTAAGACCCTATTCAGAACATAACAAGCTGTAGCAACAGCTTCAGCCCAAAACACCACAAGAAGCTTTGAATCAGCCAGCATAGTTCTGGCTCCTTCAATTAACGTTCGGTTCTTCCTTTCAGCCACTCCATTCTGTTGCGGTGTATAAGGAGCGCTGTATTGGTGTTCAATTCCTCTCTGAAGACAGAAGATCTCCATCTCAAAATTCTTGAACTCTGTTCCATTGTCACTTCTGATGAACTTAACCCTTTTATCCATAACGTTCTCAACTTTGGTAATCAAATTCTTCACCATCTGAGCCGTTTCATCTTTTGATTTCAGGAAATATACCCACGAGTATCGTGAGTAGTCATCAGTGATCACTAAGCAGTATGAAGTACCTCCTAGACTTTTTGCATACACGGGACCAAAGAGATCCATGTGAAGCAATTCTAGAGTACTGGCAATTGAATTTACTTTCTTGGTGAGATGGGATTTCTTGTGCTGCTTTCCCTTCTTGCATGCTATACATTTATCTTCAAAATTGAAATTTTTCAAGGGAACGCCCAGCACAAGCCCATTCTTGACAATGTGGTTCATCTTCCGAAGATGAATGTGTCCCATTCTCCTATGCCACAATTCGGACTCTGTTTCACTCGCTTTTGTCAAAAGGCATGACTCTGCCGTGGCCATTTCAGTTGATCTCATATCCATAATGTACGTATTCCTATCACGAGGAGCCTTCATCAAAATCCACTCCTCTGGTATCTGAAAACCCGGTTTCAGCACGATCGCCTCGTTCTTTGTAAAATGAACGGTGTACTCCTTATCACAAATCTGCGACACACTCAGCAGATTGTGCTTCAATTCTTCTACAAAGTTGACATTCTCCAACGTCATCTTTCCGTTCGACACCGTTCCCTTTCCAGTAATATTGCCTCCACTTTCTCCGGCAAAACTTACTCTCCCTCCTTGAACAGGTTTCAAATCGTGTAACAAATATTTGTTACCCGTCATGTGCCGGGAACAGCCGCTATCTACAACCCAAAGATTGTTGGCAGCCCTGTTCAACTGTTCCTGCACAATAAAGCAAAAGATTAGAATTTCGGGACCCAAGACCAATTGGTCTTGGATCTATACATCCCAAACTTTGGCTTTCCAAAGTTAGTATCTCGGTAACTCCTGTAAGTCCCATTAGGATATCTCATTGAAAATTGATTGTAAGGCCTTCCAAACCTTTGAGAATTGAAAGAATTATAGCTTGTGGTTTGGTTATTAGTAGAGTAAAACTGAGATTTGTTTCTATGAAAACCTGAATTATTCACATTTTTGAATTTTAAGTGGTTTTCATTTTTAGGAGCATGATAATTACTATTAGGTCTATTCTCAGCTTTAGTAGGCCTTACACCTCTGAATCGCTGCTTCAGAGGGAAATTTGCAACAAGATGTCCTAACTGATTACATCTAAAACAACACCTATGCTCAACCTTTTTATCAACCGGTGTTTTAGATGTCGAGGCTATATTACCGCCCGTTCGTCTCACGTATGGTGGGACGTACGGGTTGAGTGGAGTACTCTTTTTATTCATTTTATCTTTTTCTCCACTCTTGGGTAACACAACCTCCTCTTTTGCCTTACCAGATTCGGATGACTTATCCGAATCTGACGAGACTGGACTTTGATCAGAAATTTCAACACTTGAAACAGGCGAACTTGTTTCGCCTCTACTAACATTTGGTTCTTTAACAGTTACCTTAATTGGCACTGTCTGAGCAACCTCAAAATCAATAGATTTCTGAACACTAGGGTTAAAAGTGTAATTATGATTGTACGGTGGTGGAACCTCATGATAACCGATTCCTCCTCTCTTAGCAGAGGAACCTTGATCACTAACAAGGTGATCAAGAATAGCAGAAGAATTTCTGAACTGCTCCAGTTTTCGATTCAGTTCCACCACTTTCACCTGGTGGTCAGCAATCTGTTTTTCTCTCTCAGCAATTAGTTTGGTCTTTTCTTCCAAAACCTCATAACTTAAATCAATCACTTCAATTTTTTCAGCAAGTTTTGTTTTCAAACTTTTCACATCTTTTTCACAAGCTTTTATTTTAATTTTATAATTATTTTCTCTTGATTTAATAAAGTGATGATCTTCTTTTATGGTTTTAAATTCAGCGTCCAACCTAATATACTGATCGGTTATGGTTGCTAGTTGCTCAGACAAGTTCTCACATTTTGAACAAGTAGTTTTAGAGCATACCTCGGAGAGCTTGTCATTAACGTCTGCCATAAGAGCCTTTTCTTCTCCGGCAGCCTTCTCATTTTCTTCTGTTTCAACCTTTGCCAAATTTGCCTGCTCGAAAGATTCTTTAGAAAGCAGGTTCCAGTTGTATACTCCATCTGCTCTGGAAATCATGGCACTGTAATCTCTTCTTCCCTCATTATGCGGTGTAGACTTTCCTTGACTTCGTTCTACACGCTCATTCCTACATTCTTTTGCGAAGTGACCGTTTTGTTGACAATTGTAGCACCTTACCTTTGACTTGTCGAACCCTGGTCTTCCTCCGACAAACTTTCTACCGGTCTTATTCATAAACCTCTTCACCCTCCTTACAATCATGGCCATCTGCCATTGTAGATCCATTTCTTCCATATCGTCAGCATCAATCTGATCGTAATCTTCATCCAACATAGCTGGATCAACAATCTTCCCTTGAATATAGTTCTCATAGGAAGCAATGAAAGAAGCATAGAGGCCAAACTGCTCTTCAGCAGACTTGACACTCATAGGCATCTTGGAGTAGTTGTTGCTGGGAGCACTTGAAGAGCAACTACTCTTGCTTGCCTGGGGTTGAGAACCACTAGATCCAGCTGCTACATAGCAAACATCCCCATTTGTGTTAACTGACACATGCCCCTCATGTGATGAGTTGGGGCCCGACTCTCCCTTCGAGTAGTAAGCAGCCGATTCAGTCTTTGAGCCTGAGCTAGTGTTGACTTTAGCTCCATACATACTTGGATCTTGAACCTGATCCATAGATGTCTCCTTTCTTACCATGTTAAGCTCAAAGGTCCTGAGCTTGTTGACTGTCGTTTCGAGATCATAAGTGGGAAAGTCCTTGTCTTCCCTCATCAGCACAGTGTACATCTCCCATTTTGGTGGGAGAGCATCCAGAAGCTTCTCAACTATCTCTTCTTCTCTGTAAGAAATGGAATAGTTGCTCAGTTCAGTCATCAGATAATAATATCGAGTGATGATATCATCTAATGATTCATTCTTCAAATACTTGAAGACTGAGAATTGGGTCTTGAGCAGTTTTATTTTTGAAGCCCGGATTCCTACATTTCCTTCAAATCTGCTCTCAAGGGCTTCCCAAAGCTCCCTTGCTGAAGTGTACTTCCTAAAAGTATGAAGGATCTCCTGTGGAAGAGCCATGGTAATAGCAGCATGAGCCTTGCTCTCAGCCTCATACATCTTCTTCTCTTCTTCTTCCATTTTACTATACTTCTTGATTTGGTCACGACCTTCATACTCCATAATTGGTGGAATATAACCATCCTGGATGCATACCCACATCTTCGCATCCTGGTATTTGACGTATTGTATGAACCGATCCTTCCATGCAACGAAATCGGTTCCCTTCAGCAATCTTGGGGCCTTGGTAGCTGACCCTGCCTCAACTTCCATCTTCACTAACTCAGAGATATTGATCGACGACATCTTTCCCGAAAAGTAAGAGACCTGAAAAATTAAAAGTTTTTTTTTTTTTTTTTTTTTTAAGTACTGTAGGCGAAGTTACGGATAACTTCGCTTGAAGTAGGCGAAGTTGTAGAGAACTTCGCTGAAGAACTTCGCTGATAACTCTGCTGATTAACTTCGCTGATTCTTAAATTCGCTTAAGGTAAGCGAACTTAGGAATGAGGCGCTGATACAGGCGAACTTGAGAAGGTAGGCGAAGTTGTGGATAACTTCGCTTAACCTTATATCTTCGCCGAAACCCTACGTACAGTGACGGCAACTTCGCCTGATGAACACGGACGTTTTTGAAGATCTGAAATCTGGATTTAACTAGGTTTTTGATGGTGCAAAGGCTTGAATACTGGGGTAGTAGGTAAGATTGACTTAGAAACACGAAAACACGTCCCGCGAATAGTCGAAACGGGACGAAATCTATACCCGCGTGAATATCCCGAACCTCACAATCGAGCAAATGCTCTGATACCAATTGTAGGTTCCCTGGACAGATCGCACGAGATATCGCGGTCTACTCAGGTGCGGAATCCCTGCGTAGATCGTTACGAGTATAGAACACAAACACACGAATACACGAAACACGTTATATATTATAACCGGACTCACGTGATGTAAATATCACTGTTACAAAACACACGTTCAACTACACGAACAAACTCGATTCACTGAACAACTCACTAACTGAAAAAATGATTAACCTAAACCAGCCGTAACCTATCAATATAAATACACGACAACTTCGCCTGATATGTTCAGGCGAAGTTGTCCATAACTTCGCTTGTTCAACAAGTTCGCCTAGGCGAACTTGTTGACAACTTCGCTTGTACAAAAACATAAATAACATTACAGACTCGATTACGGACACTAGACTATGAACTACTGACATTCATGCACCAACAGATGATAATGATGATGATGAAACATTTTTTTGAAGTTAGTGATGATTCATAATCGAGTGGTGGGGCACCAAAATCATGTGATGGGGTGAAATGAAAATCAAGTAATAGGGTGAAATCAAAATCACGTCGTATGAGAAAACAACCAACAAAGATAAACGATTCCCAAAAAGAAACCTAAAATAGTAGGAGAGAGATCTAAGTATTGGAAACCTTTTGATGTTGTTTTTTTAATTGAGGAGGATGGAGTGCGTCGGAAGTACGGAAAGGTCAATTGGTGTAAAACATTGATTAAAGTCGTTCCAAACTAAAACGGTACGTCGGGTCTTAACTAGCTCATTCCAACTTGTGATAAAAATCCCGAGTTAGACAAAAAGCAAACTACTTTAATGTTTCAAAAATATGCTAGCTGAGAAGGTAGCATGAACATTTGGAAACATGATGATTCTAGAATCATGAAAGCTTTACCAGATTTGTTTATTTGTCGAATTACCGTTTTAGCTTGTAGAACATTCGGCGTTTATTGAATACACCAATGATTTGAATGGAAAGTTCATTTTGCCATCAAGAAATAAAATGTCTAAAGATATCACAAAGCATTATACCGAGGAAAGGAACTTGTTAGCATATGTAAATAAACCTACCAACACCGTACACTTGACCACCGACATTTGGACTTCCTCATGTCAACGGGTTAACTATATGGTTTTGACGGCACATTTCATTGATGATGATTGGCTAATGCATAAATGAATTATTATTTTTAGACACATTGATAGTCATAATGGGGGAGGGGACATTGGTCAAGAAGTATTGCATTGTATTCATAGTTGGGTTATTAAAAATGTTATGACTATGACAGTTTATTCGTTGAGAAAATTGCCTAATTTGTATGATGACCGGGGGGGAGGGGCATTTTTCATATTAGGTGTATGTCATACATACTAAACCTAATTGTCAAATATGGTTTATAAGATAACACTTATCATGCTGATTGTATAGGAAAGGTAGTTAGGTATATTCGAAACTCAACACAAAAAATAACCCAGTTTAAAAAGTGCATTGAAGAGTCAAATGTTTACTCAAGTAAGTTTTTGTGTGGAGATATGCCTACTAGGTGGAATTCAACCTATGAGATGTTGAAAACGGCAGTGGATTAAGAGATGTATTTTTCTCTTATGAAGTTCAAGATAGTAATTATATTCATGATTTAGAAAGACTACCTGAACCTTTAGACTTTAGTTCTTGCAAAATTTTGGTTGACTTTCTAAAAAAGTTCAAGATTAAATCAGAAATTGCATCGGCCATATCAAAGCCCTTAGCCCACATATTTGATAGATAAATTCTAGATGTAGACAAACATCTACAGGTGTGGGATTGTGATCCAAGTTTTTCTACAATGGTTAGTTCAATGCGTGAGAAATATGATAAGTATTAGGGGAAGCTTGACCAACTTAATGACTACATGTATTTTGCTATTATCTTGGATCCCACCATGAAATTATCTTTTGTTGAACATTTTTGTAAAGAAATTATTATCTCTAACAAATCCGAGGATGATAATTGGATTGCGGGCGACATTAAAAAGATGGTAGCGGAAAAGACAATTATGATTGATCAAGGTAAGTTACATGGGCTATTTCAAACATACAAAGAAATACTTGACAAGGTTGATCACAATTCGACATCCCATGAAGCATGTAATGGCGATGTCGTTGTATGTGATGATGGAAATGAATTCTTTATGGAGTTTCTAAATAAGGGTGAAAGTGAATCGGCTTGTAAGGAAACTGAGTTACAAAGGTACGTGAAGGAGCCAAAATTGGATTTTAGAATAGGATTTGGCATATTAACTGGTGGAAACAAAATGGAATTAGATTCCCAATTATATCTCGGATGGCTTGCAGCAAATAGATTTACCTTCTATCATTTATTTATCATAACTTGTTATATGATAATTTTTTATTAACTAACTATAATTGTTAGATATTTTGGCAATTCAACTTTTCACGGTCGGATCTGAATCAGCGATTAGTACGGGCGGTTGTGTACTAGACTAGACGCTTACATGAAAATTTTGTCAACTGAGGTTATTGAAACTTTGATTTGCACCCAAGATAGGTGAGAAAGTCAAAAAAACCCGATTGTGGATGACTTGGATGATATATTAAAGGATGATGATGTTGCCATAGGTAATACTAGACTACTAGTTCATGATTGATTCCTTTATATCATAATATATTGGAATTATATCGGGGTGCTAACTTTATTCGGTTATTGTTTATTCTATAGAAATTGAAGATTCAATACGAAAGCAAAATGAAAAAGGGAAAGGAATAGCGTAAGAAAAGGCCGAATCAAGCTCAAGGAAATGGACCTTAGTGATCGAATTTGTTTTTTTTTATCATATTTGGATTTTTGGTGTTAGACTTGTTTTTGATCATATTTGACCTTAGTGTCATTTGTATGAACCATTTCCCGGTTTGGTATGGTTTGGGCTTGAAACATTTGTAACAAATTATGTGTTTTGGTATATAACTTATGAATTATGTATGTTTGCTTGTTTTGATTTTTATGTGTTGTGTGTTTATTAATGAGATGGATTACATAATTTGCAATGCATGCGATTCTACTTCTGAAGGGAGCTGCGTGAGGCTGTGAATGCAGTGGCAGCAACAATTCCCCTATTTCAGTTGACTTTTTTGAAGTCAAACAACTCGTCGGGCCAAGGGCCAAAGTCAAACAGCCCTTTTGTTGACTTTTAAGGTCAAATTGATTCGTTATTTGCATATTGCACATGGTTTACTTTGAGGTCAAAATTGAGGCTGCTTAAGTATACAAACATGACAAACACAACATTAACATAAACATATTTTCCGCCATCGACATATCCATCATGGAGGTTTTATTCGACACAATCAGATTTTTTTCTCCATCGTTCCCGCTGCCTCCGATTCATCACGGTTAATACTGTTGGGCTCGTAGGCCTTGTTGGCCCGGTTTATTAGTTGAAGTCCAAAGGGCAGACGGGTGTAGGTTGGCCAGACCGAAGCTCGGCCCGGTTTGGATTTATTGTTCAATAATTTACAAACCCTAGACTAGTTTCTATTTAAACAATGCTATGTACTTGTAATCATTTGTCACTCAATAAAAGAAATACCTAGTTCCTACCCGTGGACGTAGGTCAGTTTAGACCGAACCACGTTAAATCCCCGTGTTCATTATTGCTTTCGTGTGTTGTGTTCGGTTCGTGTGTGTGTTAATCCTAACAAGTGGTATCTAGAGCTCAGGTTCCGATCGCACGAAGAACACGTAGAACCCACCCGTCGCCGCCACACCAGAATCGGTTTTATGGTTCCACCCGGCAGACTAGCCGTCACCACCCTATTTCTGTTGCTGCCACTTGCTTTCGTCATCTGCAGGTCAGCGATTAGGGTATCTCTACCCAGCCATCGCCACCTGCTAAGCCCGACCACCGCAGAAAGGGAAAATAGATATCTGGATAGGGTTCTTTCTCAGTCGCTGACGATCTAAGGTTTGGGTTCTGTTTATTTATTTTTCTTAGAAAGCAAGTCACCACCTTGTATGTTGTTTCTTCGTCGGGTCAAACAACTTTGTTGAGGAGCAAATCGATTTTTATGGAGAAGCTTGAGTAGAAGTGTTTTTTTTAGAACCAGGAGCATGGAAGTGGAAGACAAACTTCTGTTTGACCAAGAATTTCATTATTTTTGATTCACCCTGAATTTTGTTTTGTTTTGTTGGGCCACGTATCTTTTGGTAGTAACCAAAAGTGGACAAATTTTTTTGTTGTTGTTGGTGGGCCATAATACAAAGGTAGCATTTAAAACAAGGGGTAGATTTAAATATTTTGGAAGCTTAGCCAATTTATTTGGGGTGGAGATCATATTTTGCAAAGTACGAGTCAAGAACGGTTATATCAAGATCCTATTTTTTGAAGAACCATTGTCAATCAGAAGAAGTGTTAATGAAAAGGAGAACTAGTGCCAACCGCGTATGTCAGGTTTAATCGTTTCAGTTTAAAGTTTCTGATTTACAGTTCGTATTTCCGTTGCGTATAAATAGGTTTTCGTTTAGTTATTGTTATGGCAGAAGACGGAAAGGTTTCGTTACAGAAGTTTGACGGACAGAAGTTTGGTTGGTGGAAGATGCAGATTGAGGCGCTACTTTGTTAAAAATGCTTGGATGTAGTTCTTGAGGATGAAAAACCAGAAAAGTTGTCAGAAGCAGAATGGAAGAAGTTAGACAAGAAAGCTAGGGCTTGTATTGCACTGTCGTTGTCGGAAGATGTGGCATTTAACATCATGAAAGAAACCACAGCCCGTGGTATGATGGAGGCACTATCCAACATGTATGAGAAGCCTTCGGTAGCGAATAAGGTCTATCTTATCCGAGAGCTAGTGACATCAAGAATAAAAGAGGGTGGGTCAGTTACAACGCATATCAATAATCTTAATTCGAACATCTCCCGCCTAGTCGGCATTAAGTTTGATGATGAAGTTCAAGGTCTTTTGTTATTATCCTATTTGCCCGACAGTTGGTCGCGAACAGTGACTGCAGTTTGTAGTTCGTTTACAAAAATTACTTTTGATGGGATTCGGAATTTGATTCTTGGAGAAGATTCAAGACGCAGAAGTTCAGGTGAATTAGCAGGTAATATATTAGTCACAGAAGGCAAGGTAGGGGAAAACAACGAGGCAGTTGGAGCATGAAGAGTAGTCAGTCTAAGACTCATAAAGATATTAAATGCTAGGGTTGTAAAGTGAAAGGGCACTTCAGGAATCAGTGTCCGAATGGTAAGAAAGAGGTGAACGTTACAGAAGATGACATAGATGACGGGGTCAGTAGTGATGATTTTTTAGTTCTTGGTGTTTAGAGAAACGTTGATTCTTGGGTGATGGATTCTGGTGCATCGTTTCATGCTACTCACTGTAATGAAACGATGAAGAATCTAAAGTTTGGGGATTTTGGAAAGGTTCAACTTGCGAAATATAATATATTCTAGAGGTTACGGGTATGGGAGATGTTGATTTTGATAACTTCAGCAGGTACTTCTTGGACTTTGAAAGACGTGAGGGTCATTAAAAGTTTAAAGAAACGTTTGATTTTAGTTGGGTAGTTGGATGACCAGGGGCATGATGTTAAGTTCGGGAATGGGAAGTGGAAGGTAGTCAAAGGGAATCTCGTGGTTGCTCGTGGCAAGAAATGGGTTCGTTGTATATGGTCGATATGTCACCGAAAGGAGTGGATCCAATTTTGGTGAAAGACAAAGTCCGGTTCACAGAATCTCGTGGGCATATGTGTGTGTGTGTGTGTTGCTAGAATTACAGAGAGATGTCGTGTATGCTGCTGTGTTCTGTTGTGCCTTAACTGATCATAACTCAGTGGAGTTATAAATAATAAAAATAATAACTAATTTTCCTAAAAATCCGCCACTATCTAAATATAAACGTAACAGCCACTATGACCACGTGCTTCATCACTCAAGCTGCGAAATAGGGGTAGACCAGGTCTTTTAGCCGTTACATCTGTCAAATATAGTGTTATACAGAGGAAACAACCGTTAGTAAATAATAAGTACTGAGGATCCTTGATCCTGACGAGATCTGACTAAGGATAACTGATCCAAGAACATATGCCAGGATAACGTATCCACAGTGTCATATTTCCGTGCACTAACAATTGCCCCCAAAATGGCGGTTGTGATAAGATCACAACTGTCATTTTGCCTTTGATATCGAGTTTTCTGCAAAAATAGATGAGATTTGACAAGCTAGATATAATTATCATATATCATTAGAATTTCCTAGGGACAAGCCAAAGAGTATAGCTTATCCTTCTTCTAACGTGTTTATTTTTGATTTTCAGTTGATAACTTTGCTTTGTCGGCCAAGCTTCCTGGAGTTGAAGAGAGAGTTAAGAAGTCACTTGCACTAGATCTAGAGGTCAGAACTTTACAAGATAAGTTTACCAAAGCTTTTCAAGAGACAATTTTGGAATCAATTAGCAACATGTCATGTAAGAATTTCAATTGTTTGATATTAAATGAAAATAATGGAAAACTTATCTTTAAATTGTTCTTTGTAGGTGCTCAAAAGTCTTGAAAGTCTACTTCTCAATTTTCTCTTGAAGACATTGACTGTATGATTGTTAAGAAAGAGACTCCAAAGTCCACAGTGATCCATGAACCACGCCCGTAAGGATCTTTTATCCTCCTTATTTTCTATTGTAAATCAAAAATCCTTTTGAACTTATTCTGCTGCATCTCACAGGCCTTGGATTCCGCTAAGAGCTACCATGATAACTTTTAGTAACACCTGCTTAACCCGGGTGGATGGTCCATGTTTAAATGGTGAAATCCGGGTTAAGGATTTTGGGTAAGTCCAGGTGACTTATTATTAATAAAAATTTAAAACCTTTGTCTATATGCATATTGTTTGTTATTTCAAAGTAAGTTTGATAAAGTCTTAGTCTTGTTAAAGCTTTAAAAAATATCTTTGAGTAAAAAGTTTTAAGGATAGAGTATCCTTATACAAAATATACAAAGGATATCGAGTCCTCACAAAAAGAATTAATGAAAGCTCTTAGTCGAGTGAATGTAAATTGATAAGTAGAATACATACCATATGGTCTAATTAGACCTAAGTTACCATAAGTATCTATCTTATGGTGATCCTTGTAAATCTTAATCTTAAGGATCTTGAATCCACAAATGTTGTTACTTATGTAATCCTCAAAATTAAACTTAGGATACCTGATGCAAATAAAATATGATATTAACTGGGATTACACCCAACAAATTGGGGACAAGCCCATAAATAAACTGGGGTCAAGCCCGTGCAACTGGGAAAAGCCCGTGTAACTGGGGACAGGCCCGTGTAATAGGGGACAAGCCCAAAAACTGGGGACAAGCCTAAATACTGGGGATAATCCTAAACTAGGGACTGGCCCAAATATACGGATGTTAACTAGGGACTCACCCAAACCGAGATTTAGCCCAAACGTGAGTGACATGAAAACGCCAAAACCTTAGCTAACATGAAAATGTTAGAAACCTTTGTCTTTAGATAACATGAACATGTTATAAATTGGTGGTATGGTATGTCTACCATAAATCGTAGGATCTTCCATATAGCTGAAGACAACGAAATTGTCAGCCACTAAGCATGTATTGGTCCCGCTGCCCCGGAATATACATTGGATAGCGTGCGCTCCAGGCAGGAGTGTAGAAACTCTAATTTATAAGAAAGGTGAAAACCTTTAAACCTTGGAATATATGACTGTTGGTGCATAAATGTCAGTAGTTCATATGTCTAGTGTCTGTAATCGAGTCTGTAATATTGTTTATGTATTTGTTTGTTTAAAGCGAAGTTGTTGACAAGTTCGCTTAGGCGAACTTGTTAACCAAGCGAAGTTATGGACAACTTCGCCTGAGGCGAAGTTGTCGTGTATTTATATAGGTTACGGCTGGTTGGTTTTAGTGTGCATGTTTAAGTTGTTCGTGTGAGTCAAGTGACGTGAGGTCAAGAGTCTGTAACTGTGATTATATCACGTATTGAGTTATTAATATAACGTGGGTTTGTTCGCATCATATTCGTGTGTTCGTGTGTTTGTGTTCTACGTCCGTAACGATCTACACAGGGATTCCGCACCTGTGTGTATCGGGATATCTCGTGTGATCCGTCCAGGGAACCTACAATTGGTATCAGAGCTTTTGCTCGATTGTGTGGTTCGGGATATTCACGCGGGTGTAGAATTCGTCCCGTTTCGACTATTCACAAGACGAGTTTTTGGTGTTTTTGCTCATTCTAGCCTCCTACCAGTGTGTTCAAGCCTTCAAACCGTCAAAAACCTCGTTAAAATCCGATTTTCAGATCTGCAGAAAGTTTGAGTTCGTCAGGCGAAGTTGCTGTTCATCAGGCGAAGTTGCCGTCAGGATACGTAGGGTTTCGGCGAAGATATAAGGAGAAGCGAAGTTATTTACACTTCGCCTACCTCCTCAACTTCGCCTAACTCAGCGAAGTTCTCATCAAGTTCGCCGAGCTCAGCGAATTTTTCTTCAAGTTCACCTACTTTCTAAGTTCGCTTACCCTAAGCGAAGTTATTCTCAACTTCGCCCAGTCACGCGAATTTAAGAAAGATCCAGCGAAGTTATTACTAAAGCGAAGTTATCCTTAACTTCGCCTACAGTACTGTTCAGAGGAAATTTTTTTAACTTCGCCTACTCAGAATTTTTCGGGTTTCTTAGTCTTCAAGAAGGATGTCGTCGATCAACATTTCGGAGCTTGTAAAGATGGAAGTTGAAGCGGGGTTAGCTACAAAGGCCCCAAGGTTGCTGAAGGGAACCGATTTTGTCGCGTGGAAGGATCGGTTCATACAATACGTTAAGTACCAGGATGCGAAAATGTGGGTATGCATCCAAGATGGATATATTCCACCAGTCATGGAGTATGAGGGTCGAGACCAAATCAAGAAATACAGTAAAATGGAAGAGGAGGAGAAAAAGATGTATGAGGCCGAGAGCAAGGCCCATGCTGCAATCACAATGGCTCTTCCACAGGAGATCCTCCATACGTTCAGAAAGTATACATCAGCTAGAGAGCTTTGGGAAGCTCTTGAGAACAGATTTGAAGGGAATGTAGGTATTCGGGCTTCAAAGATAAAGTTGCTCAAAACTCAATTTTCAGTCTTTAAGTACTTGAAGAACGAATCTCTTGATGATATTATCACTCGATATTATCATCTAATGACTGAATTGAGTAACTACTCCATTTCCTACCGAGAAGAAGAGATTGTGGAAAAGCTTCTCGATGCCCTCCCACCAAAATGGGAGATGTATACTGTGCTGATGAGGGAAGACAAGGACTTCCCTACTTATGATCTTGAAACCACTGTCAACAAGCTCAGAACTTTTGAGCTTAATATGGTCAGAAAAGAGACATCTATGGATCAGGTTCAAGATCCAGGCATGTACGGTGCTAAAGTAAACTCAAATTCAAGTTCAAAGACTGATTCTGCCGCCTACTACTCGAAGGGCGAGTCGTGTGCCAAGTCTTCACAGGAGGGGCATGTGTCAGTAAACTCAAATGGGGATGTTTGCTTTGTAGCCGGTGGATCAAGTGGTACTCAACAGACAGCAAGCAAGATTAGTGGATCTTCAAGTTCCTCAAGCAATAATTACTCTAAGATGCCAATGAGCGTCAAATCTGCTGAAAAGCAGTTTGGCCTCTATGCTTCGTTTATTGCTTCATATGAAAACTATATTCAAGGAAAGGTTGTTGATCCAGCGATGCTGGATGAAGACTATGACCAGATCGATGCTGATGATCTGGAGGAAATGGATTTACAATGGCAGATGGCCATGATAGTGAGGAGAGTGAAGAAGTTTATGAGAAAGACAGGGAGAAAGTTTGTTGGTGGCAGGCCAGGGTTCGACAAGTCTAAGGTGAGGTGCTATAACTGTCAACAAAACGGGCACTTTGCCAAAGAGTGCAGAAACGAGCGAGTTGAACGTGGTCTAGGCCGGTCTGCACAGCACACTGGGAGTAGTAAAGAAGTCAATGCCATGATGTCCAGAGAAGCAGGTGAATACAACTGGAACCTGCATTCGAATGAAACTAGTGAGCAGGCAAATATGGCTAAGGTTGAGAATGAAGAATGTGAGAAGATTACCGGAGAAGAGAAAGCTACTGGTAAGGAAAAAGCTTTCATGGCAGATAACAAGGATCAACTCTCCGAGGTAAGTTCTAAACCTATTTGTACTAAATGTGAGAATTTGTCTGAGCAACTTGCTACCATAACTGATCAGTATGTTCGTTTAGATGCTGAATTTAAAACTCTTAAAGAAGATCATCACTTTATGAAAGCAAGAGAAAACAGTTACAAAGTTAAAATAAAAGCGTGTGAAAAAGATGTTAAAAGCTTAAAAACAAAACTTGCTGAAAAAATTGAAGTAATTGATCTAAGTTATGAGGTTTTAGAAGAAAAGACTAAACTGATTGCTGAACGAGAAAAGCAGATTGCTGACCACCAGGTGAAAGTGGTGGAACTGAACCGAAAACTTGAGCAGTTCAGAAATTCCTCAGCTATTCTTGATCACCTTGTTAGTGGTCAAGATTCCTCTGCGAAGAGGGGAGGAATTGGTTATCACGAGGTACCACCACCTTATAACCACAATTACACTTTTAACCCTAGTGTTCAGAAATCTGTTGATTTTGAAGTTCCTCAGACAGTTCCAATCAAGGTTACGAGTAAAGAACCAAGTGTTAGTAGTGGCGAAACGAGTTCGCCTGTTTCAAGTGTGAAAATTTCTGTTACGAGTCCAGTCTCATCAGATTCGGATAAGTTGTCCGAATCGGGTAAGACAAAAGAGAAGATAGTGTTACCCACTGGTGGAGAAAAAGATAAAACCTATAAAAAGAATACTCCACTCAACCCGTACGTCCCACCTTATGTGAGACGAACGGCCGGTAACACAGCCACGACATCCAAAACAACCTTTGAAAAGAAAATGGAGCATAGGTGTTGTTTTAGGTGTAATAAGACTGTCAGGAATTATCCAGATGCTAACTTTGGAAAGCAGAAGTACGGGATGTATAGATCCAAGACCAATTGGTCTTGGGTCCCTAGATTCGAATCCTTTGCTTTATTGTGCAGGAACAGTTGAACAGGGCTGCCCACAGTCTTTGGATTGTAGATAGCGGCTGTTCCCGGCACATGACGGGTAACAAATACTTGTTGCACGACTTAAAACCTGTTCAAGGAGCGAGAGTTAGCTTTGCCGGTGAAAGTGGAGGCAGAATTACTGGAAGAGGAATGGTGTCCAATGGAAAAATGACTCTTGAGAATGTGAACTTTGTAGAAGAGTTGAAGCACAATCTGCTGAGTGTGTCGCAGATTTGTGATAAGGAATACACTGTTCATTTCACGAAGAATGAGGCGATTGTGTTGAAGCCTGGTTTTCAGATACCAGACGAGTGGATAGTGATGAAAGCTCCACGTGATACAAATACTTATGTAATGGATATGAGGTCTACTGAAATGGCCACGGAAGAATCATGTTTAATGACGAAAGCAAGCGAATCGGAATCCGAACTGTGGCACAGGAGGATGGGGCACATTCATCTTCGGAAGATGAACCACATTGTCAGGAATGGACTTGTGATGGGCGTTCCCTTGAAAAGTTTTAACTTTGAAGACAAATGTATAGCATGCAAGAAGGGAAAGCAACACAAGAAATCCCATCTCACCAAGAAGGTCAACTCTATTGCCAGTACTCTAGAATTGCTTCACATGGATCTCTTCGGTCCCGTGTATGCAAAAAGTCTAGGAGGTACTTCTTACTGCTTGGTGATCACTGATGACTACTCGCGATATTCGTGGGTATATTTTCTGAAATCGAAAGATGAGACGGCTCAAATGGTGAAGAATTTGATTACCAAAGTTGAGAACGTCATGGGTAAAACAGTTAAGTTCATCAGGAGTGACAATGGAACGGAGTTCAAGAATTTTGAGATGGAGATCTTCTGTCTTCAGAAAGGAATTTAACACCAATACAGCGCTCCGTATACTCCGCAACAGAATGGAGTGGCTGAAAGGAAGAACCGAACTTTAATTGAAGGAGCCAGAACTATGCTGGCAGATTCGAAGCTTCCTGTGATGTTCTGGGCTGAAGCAGTTGCTACAGCCTGCTATATTCTGAATAGAGTGTTAACTGTTAAGAGACTTGGTAAAACGTGTTACGAGCTTATGCATGGAAGGAAGCCCAACTTGAGTGGTCTTGAACCATTCGGGTCCCCTTGTTCGATCTTGAAGACAAATTCTAAATTTGGCGAAGTAGCCGATGAAGGAATCTTAGTCGGTTATGTTGTTGGTACTCCCAACAGACGTGTCTTCAATACTTCGACCTGCAAGGTGGAGGTGGTGTGTAACACCGACATCACAAGTTACCGACCGCCAAAACCAAGCAATGGACCTGCTGAGCTTTTCGACTATGTTAAGCTTTTTAAGTCTTTTAACATACCGGATTTGGAAATTTCTGAAGAAGAAGAAAGAGTTGCGACGAAGATGATACTTGATGAGGAAGAAAATCTATTGCAAAGACAGCTGATTGATAAATGTCAACCTTCCTCATCAAACTCTACTGGTACCCCTGCTGCCTCGACTGAAGAAGAATTTTTCAATCCATTTCACTCTCAGCCAGAAACAACCATTGACGAGATCTCTTCTAATTTGAAAGATAATTTGCATGTCGGTTCTGTTCCGACCACGAGAATTCATAAAGATCACCCTTTGGAGAATGTGATTGGTGATGTGTCCTCCGGTGTACAAACTAGAAGTAGCTTGAATGAGCACACCTGTGTTTATACAAGAATTAAGGAGACAGGAATAATCAATGAATACCTGTACACCTGCTTTATAAGCCAGATTGAACCGAAGAATTATCAAATGGCTTTAAAGGACAGCTCGTGGGTCGAAGCCATGCAAGAAGAGTTGGCTTAATTCGAGAAGATGGAAGTTTGGACTTTGGTTGAAAAACCAAAGAATGTGCATGCTATAGGCACAAAATGGGTGTTTAAGTGCAAGAGAGATGATAAGGGGATCATTATAAGGAACAAGGCGAGACTAGTTGTGAAAGCATTCAATCAACAAGAGGGGATTGATTATAATGAAGTGTTCGCTCCTGTCGCCAGGTTGGAAGCCATAAGATTGTTTTTGGCGTTTGCTGCTTATGAAAAGATGAAGGTGTTTCAGCTAGATGTGAAGAGTGCGTTTTTGAATGGGAAAGTTGATGAAGTTGTGTATATTGAGCAACCTCCGGGTTTTCCTGACCCAGACTTTCCAGATCACGTGTACAGGTTGAGCAAGGCGTTGTATGGATTACATCAGGCACCTCGTGCCTGGTATTCAACTTTATCGGATTACTTGCTCGAGAATGGTTTTGAAAGAGGGAAAATAGATAGCACGTTGTTCTTCAAAAGGGATGGAAGCGACTTCCTGCTGGTACAAGTCTACGTGGATGACATTATATTTGCTGCATCAAAAGTCTCCATGTGTCAGGAGTTTGAAGCCGTCATGAAGAAAAGGTTTGAAATGAGTGCTATGGGTGAACTAACTTTCTTTCTAGGATTGCAGGTTGATCAGAAGAAGGACGGGATGTTCATTCATCAGACGAAGTATGTTCATGATGTGCTCAAACGATTCAAGATGGAGGACAGTTCTCCATATGATACTCCAATCTGCGTCAATCACAAATTGGGTGCTGAATTAGACGGTGATGCAGATGTGGACCCAACTCAATATCGGGCAATAATAGGTTCTTTAATGTACTTAACTGCATCTAGGCCTGATATAATGTTTGCTGTTTGTCTTTGTGCACGTTTTCAGGCAAATCCAAAAGAATCTCATTTGAAAGGTGCAAAGAGGATACTGCGGTATCTCAAGGGCAAGCCGAAGCTGGGGTTGTGGTACCCGAGAGGAGGAGACTTGGAGCTGGTCGCTTACACAGATTCTGATTATGGAGGGTGCAATCAGAGTCGGAAGTCAACAACTGGAGGATGTCAGTTTCATAGTGGCAGATTGGTATCGTGGCAATGCAAGAAGCAGACTTCAGTCGCAATTTCAACCTGTGAGGCAGAATACATGGCAGCATCCAACTGCTGCTCTCAGTTTCTTTGGATACAACAACAGTTGCGCGACTATGGTCTGAATTTCTTACTTACTCCTATTTGCATTGATAACACAGCTGCTATCTCAGTAACTAACAATCCCGTGAAACATAGTAAAACTAAACATATTGACATACGTCATCATTTCATACGGGATTGTGCTGAGAAGAAACTGATAGTGCTTGAAAAGGTGGATACGCTTGATAATTTCGCTGATTTATATACTAAAGCGTTTGACAAATCCAGATTTCAAAACCTTATTGAACTGAATGGGATGATCAATCCCGAGTAACCATGCTTTTCTTGTATTTAAAAAAAAAAAAAAAACGTCACTAATCGCTTAAAATTATATCGGTTACCTCAGTTTGAAGGACATGTCTTAGGATATGTTTGGTCCTTATAGAATATGAGGATAACCATTAACCAGATGACTGAAAGTGACCGGGGCGGTTATGATGAGTTTTTATTCTTTCGCTGAAAATTAGTCGATCATAATTAGTTAGAAGGACACATACTAGTATGTGGTCGGTCCAGCTGATCCATTGGATCTTCGGGATAGCCGCTTACCTGAAGACTTTGAGTCGATCGGGGCGATAGAATTCAAAAATTTTCTGGGAAATGAAATTATTTTTCAAGTCTGTTACTTCGTAAGAAGTTCGTTAGCTATGTTTAACAGAAAATTGATCCAACCTTGGAAAATGATAGATATACTAATTCTGTGTGCTTAGCTAGTGAAGTTATTAGGCTTAAAAGGCTTTAGGACAGTCATTGTATGTCATGGTAACTTTTTATGGTGCGTAAAAGTAGACGTGATACAAACTAAATCTACTTGATTTTACGTGGAAACTCCTTAAGAGTTTTGCATGTCTTCATATATATCTTTCCGAATGATAGGCAGAAAAGCGATTACCCAGTCATACACGAGCCCATGTGTGTTCTGATTCCCGTGAAGATAGCGTCTCAAGATACTGCAGTGATCCAGATTCGGGACTTGCAGTTAATTTCTACTTTGAAGTCTATGTTAATTCGAAAAAAAAAAAAAAAAAAAATATTTGGAGTTATTGAAACATATTAGAGATGACAAAATCAAGACTTCACAATCATTGAGTAAGAGAGAAGAACGGGAAACAGATCAAGAATACTTACAACTTAATCAGACACTATGGGTCGAGGTCAATTCGGAGTGACTTGGGGAAAGCCAAATACGCTTTGAGGAGAGATAGGAGGCATCAATATTTCTGAGTTGTTGCCCACTTAAATTTTGAGGCATAATTGAACCTAACTCGTATCACAGAAACGATGAAAACCATCTTAAGTATATTACCTGCTTACAACCTGTTTCCTTATGTCATAATACAGCTAAACACGGATCTATGTGACAGTCACATACTTAGTATGATTCCTGTTCGGATCTTTTCTAAAACGTAGCAGTCCCTATCGAGACTGAAATTTGATCCCTTATACTTTAATTGTTAAAAGTTTTCCTTTTCTGTAGTTGTATTTTTTAAAACAGATTACTTGGACTTGATCATGTCATTTATTTCTTAAAGGGAAGTTTTAAAGAGTTATTTGAAAAATGTTCAAATTATAAGGTTTGATTTTGGCGAAGTTGTGAATAACTTCGCCTAGGCGAAGTTATCCGTAACTTCACCTGTATAACCCAGACCCTATATAAGGATGTTCAAGAGTCAAACTGTTCATCACTTTTCAAAAACAGCGAACTTATCCGTATTCTCCGGCGAACTTACTGATTTTCCGGCGAACTTATTGTTTATTTCGATTCCGAGTTATTTTCCCCAGATTTCATTAAGATTCAAGGTTCGAGATGTCGATTTATCATATATTCCATGTTCATTCATGCTAATCAGGGGTCGTTTGGACCGATTTCGAAACCTCGGACCATCGGAATTTAAAAACCGATTTTCAAAACTTGTTTTTACGTGTTAAGAACCAATTTGATCGTCTAGATAACCTTAACATCATGTTTTCCGGATTCCTTAATCACGAAAACATCAACTGCACGTTGTTCCATAATCCTTACTGTCGCCGATTCAGATTCAGGCGAACTTAAGGTTTAGGCGAAGTTATCCGTAACTTCGCCTGAGGCTTATCTTCGCCTGAGGCGATGTTGTCATTAACTTCGCCTGAGGCGATGTTGTGATGAGGCGAAGTTAACATTAACTTCGCCTAGATCAATTTTACTGAATGTTAAATAGACGAACTTAAGGCTGAAGCGAAGTTGTTCCCAACTTCGCCCCACCTTTAACTTCGCCTATAAACAGATTATCACAACTTCGCTCATGGTAACCAGCGAACTTGTGTTATTCATTAACGTTTATCTAACTTGGTTCGTTTGTTGCAGATATGGCTGCAGTAGCTGGTGCTGGAGGTGCAGGAGGAGATGACGGTGACAATCAGAGGCAATTTTTCCCGGGTCACAATATGTACATCACCCTTGACCCGGAAGCGAGCGGCGTTGAGGATTACCGCGAGATTTTTACTTTCCTCATACGCTCGAGGATTTTTCATGCTATCACGAACACTCTGCCGATATCCTTACCAAATATCGAAGACTTTTGGCAGACGGTAGAATACGATTGTCGTGTTGAGCCCCCGGTCATGCGAGCGACTGTGAACAATCAACAGGTTCAGTTCAATTCTGAACAGATTCGGGTGGCGTTACGGTTTGGAGAAGAGACGAGGGACGACCCAACTGAGTTTGTGGCTCCGTTTCGTGATGGAGCGTTTCTCCGAATGGGCTATTCTGGTCCATTAGGTGATTCATAGAGACGGAAGGGTTTTCTACTTGGTCAGTGGCGCTTCCTTATGCAAGTCATGATAGTTTGCATGTCAGGAAGGAAGGCGGGCACTGACGGTATGGGTGCGACCATGCAGTCCGCAATGACTGCACTGACTTACAATAAACGCTATAGTTTTAGTCAGATGGTCTTTTACGAGATTGACAGACAGAGAAGGGCGATGGCTCGGGAGCGGTTCATTATGTATCCACGTTTCATCCAGATGATATTGAACCATGTGGCTCCGAATCTACCTCAGAGACGACCGATCAGATACGTGGAATCTGTGAGCAAACGTATCTTTGCTCAATGCCGCACTTCGAGTGCGAGGAGCAACCCTGAACGTCGTCCAAGGCATACTCCACTGTTTGGGTTTTTAATCAACCCAGAGTATGTTCCTGCTGCTGGGGACGAGTTCAGAGATCCTCAACCACGACAGGCAAGAGCAACTCAAGCTGCCTCCGCTGTGCCTGTTGTGTCGGCTGCAGAGGATATAGATCTTGATGCTGTCTTTGGAGGTCAAGGTTATTTCGATATGGATCAAGTTGATACACATGAAGAGGTGCAGGTCTCTGCTGCACAGGGTTCGGGTGTGAGTGTTACTAGAGCAGCTACGTCGATGGCTGACTCAGATTTGGATGAGATCATGAATGAGGGGAGACGGTTGATGGTGTCTCGAGAGAGAACGTTTGGGAAGAGAAAGAGAACGGAGGATGATGATGAGTCAGAAGAGGAAGAAGATATACATAAGCTGATAAGACGTTCAAGATGGGAAAGGACAGGTGCAGGTATGGGAGCTGGAGAGACTTCAAGGATGGTACGTTTTGCTCCGTCCGCACTGTCTGGTATGTCTATCATTCCTACTTCTGTACAGGTTACAAGTACAGGCGCTGCGGATGTTCCCGTGGTGGCTACATCATCTGCTGGCATTCCATCTACCACTACTATCCAGATGTCGACTCCGGAGATTGTGTCTCTATCACCTCCAACGCTTACTCAGTCGGTGGTAGCTGCACGATTTGTAGAGTCAACGGTCGTCACTACTGCAGGGTTATCAGGTATGGTACCACCTGTGGTTACGCCTGCTTCTGATGTCTCGCCTACGCCTATGTCAGACTCAGAGAGAATAGCTTCACTAGAGCGGATCGTGGCAGAGCAATCGAAGACTATTCAACGCCTAGTAGAAGCAAATCAACTACAGTCATCCCTCCTGGTTGAGCATGGGAAAATTATCGATGCCTTGAAGGAGTTCTTGGCATCTCAGGGGGAGATGAGCTTTAAGGGCGACGAGCTAAGGACGAAAAGAAGAAATGACCGAGACGATGATCCCAATGCATCGAAAGATGCAGGTGGTGAGCTGCCAAGAACTTCTCAAGCTCTTGGTACTTCCACAGCTGAGGGGGAGTCTGCCGACGCGGCTGGTGGTTCTGGTGGTGATGATGTGGTGTTGGTTGATGATGAGAATATAGGTGATGACGTGATTGATGCGTTGAAAGAACTTGACGATGATATGTTCAGTGACGATGTGTTATTTGATGAAGATGTGCTGCCGAGTGATGTGATTGAGAAGATCGGTGAGCAGATTGAGATTGAGAATGAGATTGAGGAAGGAGAGATAGTAGAGGAAAATGTCGAACATGACATTCCAGAGGTTGAGAAGGCCGATATGGGTGATCAGACGGCAGTTGAAGATACTGAATGGGAAGAGCAGCCGAGGTGGAAGGAAGGATACGCTCAATGGTTCGTCAAAACGAAGAAACCTGCAGTCCCTACCATGTTCAAAAAGAGTTACAATATTAAGGGCTATGCTGAAGCAAAGAAATGGATTATATGCTGGATTTATGATGAGCAGTTGCGGCTCTTCGTGATTAAACGATATGATGGAGTTCAGTACCTTAGAAGAATGTTGAGATCGTTAAACACACTGCCTGAATGTGAGGTTAAAGACTTAGCCAGATTGGGGTTGATCAATCGAAGTGATGATAATATGGCTAGAGTCATAGGGAAAATCGTATGGAAAGAGAGCGTAAAGGAAAAGAAGTTTGAGCTATTGAAACCACAGAAAGGGAAACTTGTTGAAGACAAGGATAGAGGTTTGAGAGCTGATGGAAAGCCTTGGATGGTTATGAAGTATAAACCAATCCGGTGCCTTAAAGAAGTACCGATGAAGCTTATGCCCAAGGATGTGCTCAAAGACTTAAAGTGGTGGTTCGTTGATTGTGAGACAGCGGAGGCAGTGATGGAAGATGAGGATGAACAAGAGATCCTTAGAGTTTACGATCCGATGCATCTTGTTAACTTATCGCAAGCTGATCTGAAGATGCTTAACGAGAAAAAGATCTTTTATATTCCTACTTGGAAGGATGAAGCAAGGAAATATCAAAGGGTTGTGTCGGTGTGCGTTAGAGAATGAGTGCACGCTTGAAGTTACAGGATTACGAGACAAGAGCTGAAAGATCAAGATATGAAGCTACTGCCAAGGGGGAGTCTGTTGGTGCATAAATGTCAGTAGTTCATATGTCTAGTGTCTGTAATCGAGTCTGTAATATTGTTTATGTATTTGTTTGTTTAAAGCGAAGTTGTTGACAAGTTCGCTTAGGCGAACTTGTTAACCAACCGAAGTTGTTGACAAGTTCGCTTAGGCGAACTTGTTAACCAAGTGAAGTTATGGACAACTTCGCCTGAGGCGAAGTTGTCGTGTATTTATATAGGTTACGGCTGGTTGGTTTTAGTGTGCATGTTTAAGTTGTTCGTGTGAGTCAAGTGACGTGAGGTCGAGAGTCTGTAACTGTGATTATATCACGTGTTGAGTTATTAATATAACGTGGGTTTGTTCGCATCATATTCGTGTGTTCGTGTGTTTGTGTTCTACGTCCGTAACGATCTACACAGGGATTCCGCACCTGTGTGTATCGGGATATCTCGTGTGATCCGTCCAGGGAACCTACAATGACCATCGGGGGTCATACCTTAATCGTGGGCTAGGCCAAGGGAAAAAGTAATGTACCTTAAGCTCGAGGGAGAGATGGCCAACCTCTTGGATCTTGAACCTCTTATTAAAATCTGCATTATTACTTAAAACTTGGAAAAAGTAAACTTTAAGAACATATTATCCTTTAGTCAATAAGAATTTAAAAGGAATAAGTGATCAGATAGATATTACCAATTTTAGGATCCTTGATCCTACAAGGATACTCGATCCTCGGAGGATACTGGATCCTGATAAGAAAAAGTACTTCTTGAGATGGATAGCATTCCATGCTCTTGGTAACCTGTTGCCTTCCATAGTTAGCAAATGGTATAGCCCCTTTCCTGCCTCCGACTCGATCAGATAAGGACCTTCCCACCTAGGTGCTAGCTTTCCATCTGCTGGATTGGTTGTATTCTGGAAGGCTTTCCTTAAGGCCAGATCTCCTTATTGAAATCTTCTGATCCTTATACTCTTGTTGTATGCCCCAGCTATCCTTTATTGATATGCTGCCATTCTAATTTTGGCTAGATCTCTCAGCTCTTTAAAAGTGTCCAAGTCTTCAAGAAGGATTTAATTATTGTCTTCAGGATCACAGCTGCTTTTTCTGGCTATAGGTACCACCATCTATGTAGGGATTACAACCTCTGATCCAAACACCAATGAGAAGGGTGTTTGGCCTGTTGCATTCTTTGGTGTGGTCCTGTCAGCCCAAAGAACATAAAGAAGTTCCTCAGCGCACTTGCCTTTCTTGGATCCTAGTTTCTTCTTCAAGTTGTTGATGATGATCTTATTTCTTGATTCTTCCTGACCACTGGCTTTAGGGTGAACTAGTGTAGAAGTAATCATCTTGATGCCTCAACTTTCACAAAAAGTTAGTAGTTATTTTTCAAATAAATTGGGATCCATTATCACAAACAATTTCAGATGGGATACCAAATCTAGTTATAATGTTTCTTTTAGTGAAGGATATAACTTCCCTTTCTCGTACTTGTATGAACGCTTCTACTTCAATCTATTAGAGAAGTAGTCTGTTATAGCAAGTATAAAGACCTTTCCGTGTGGTGCCTTTGGTAGCTTGCCAACAATATCCATCCCCATTTCATGAAAGGCCATGAAGAGGATATAGGATACACCGGTTCTGCTTAGGGCTGTTCAAAAAGCTCGAGGCTCGAAGCTCGGGCTTGTGGCTCGCTCGATAAAAGCTCGAATAAAACTAGCTAAAAAAACTTGATTTGAAACATTCTGAGTTGAGTTGGCTCATTTTTGTAATCAAGCTCGGCTCGACCTAGGCTCCACTAGATCATAGCTCGGCTCGTTGGCTGGATTTAAATCTCGTTTAGCTTCAAAATCAAGCTAGAGCCATATCTGAGATGCCTCGTTTAATTTCAAGACCGAGTTCGAAACCACCCTGGATCGACTCTGGCTCGAATCGTGAACAGCCCTAGTTCTGCTGGCTGGTGAAGGATGTTTCCATGCCTTTGGAAAGCATCACACTTATTTGAGTACTCCATTGCATCCTTCTTCATTGTTGGCCAGAAGTATCTAGTCCTAAGTATCATGTAGAATAATGCTCTCCCCCCTGTGTGGTTACCGCAATCGCCTTTGTGGAAGTCTCGGAGTACCTCTTGTATTTCAGGATCCTCAATGCATCTCAAATAGGTACCTGGAAGAGATTTTCTATATACAACATCTTGTAAAATAATGAATTGTGATACCTTCAACCGGAAAGCTTTAGGGTTTTCCCCTGTGGGATTTCTCCATCTTGGAGGAATTTCTTGATTGGAAGGATCCAAGATCCTTAAGTTTTTCTGTGCAATCCACTGTTACCTCCACAGCTTCCTGTTCTCCAATTGCTGGAGACAATATATGAATGATAGGTATCTTTACATCATCTGGGATCTTTAATTATGATGCTAAGTTTGCTAAGGTATCTGCCCCAACATTTTCTTCTCTTGGTACCCGTATGATACTAAACAACTCGAAGGATTTTGCTAACTCCTTCACAATTTCTAAATATTTGACCATATTCTCACCTTTTACAGTATAAGAACCGTTAAAATGGTTATTTATAAGCAAAGAGTCTATATAAACTTGAAGATACCTGATACTAATCTGTTTGGCTAAGAGTAAATGTGCGATAAGTGCTTCGTATTCTGCCTCATTGTTGGTGGCTTGGAATGCATGCAATGGACTGGGGTATTATGTCTCCCGGTGGCGATTTTAGTAGGATACCCAATACCATTCCTCTTATGTTGGATGCCCCATCAGTAAAGAGGATCCAAGGATCCTTGGTTTCTTTTAGTTGCTGAACCTCTAGATCAGCTTCCTTCTGCATGTCATTACTGAAATCAGCCACAAAGTCTGCGAGCACTTGTGACTTAATGGCTAGTTTGGGCTCATACTGAATATCATATTCACTCAGCTTCACAGCCCACTTGGCCATCCTTCCTGACAACTCTGGTTTTCTAATCACATTCTTAACAGGATAATTAGTTCTCAAAATAATAGTATGTGTTTCAAAATAGTGTTTCAACTTGGTTGAGGCCATAATCAAAGCAAGAATTAATTTTTCAAGGTGAGAATACTTGAGCACTGCATCTAAGAGACTTTTACTTACATAATATACCGGGTGCTGTTGTCCTTCATGTTCCTTGGCCAGAACAACACTGACTGCATTGCCTGACATAGTTAAGTACAGGGACAGAGGCTCACCATCTATTGGTTTCACCAAAGCAGACGTTGAGGATAGATAATCCTTAAGAGCCTTTAGTGCATCCTCATTTCTTTGAGTCCATTCAAACATTTTATTTTTCCTCAAGATATCATAGAAGTCTTTGCACTTCTCCGAGGATCTGGAAATGAATCTGTTGAGAGCAGTTATTCTTCCCGCCAATCTTGGGACATTCTTAGTGTTCACAGGAGACTTCAAGTTAATGATGGCTTCTATCTGCTCGGGGATCGCTTCTATTCCTCTCGTGGTCACCATGTATCCTAGAAATTTCCCAGCCTTAACACCAAAATGGCATTTTGATGGGTTCAATTTCATATTGTATTGATCTAGGATATTGAATGCTTCTTCAAGATCTCTGAGGTGATCCTCAGCTCTCTTCGACTTCACAATCATGTCATCTATGTAGACTTCCATGGTCTTGCCTAACTGATTCTTGAACATCATGTTGACCAATCTTTGATATGTTTCCCCTGCATTTCTTAGTCCGAAAGGCATAGCAATATAACTGTATATGCCGGTAGGAGTCATGAATTGTAACATCCCCAAAATTTTGGTCTAACTTTGACAAATTAATAAAGTTAAAGGATTAATAATAATCTCAAAGACAAGTAATGGGAAAAATATTCAAGATAAATAATAAGAAAATAAGATAAGGAAATAAATTTATAAGGTAAGTCATCCCACATGTAGAGATAAGAAAAAAAACTCCATCCCACATGGAAAGATGTAAGAAAGTGGAAGCATCCCACATGGGTATAAATAAGTAATATGGAATCCATCTCACATGGAAAGTGGTAAAGAAATGGAAGCTCTTTATAAAAGATAAAGTTTCCATATTTATATTCATTTATGCTTAGCATACACCTAGTGGTCCTTGTGGAGGGTGCGAAGCACCCGACGCGCTCGGGCGAGAGGGAGGGCAAGGACGACGGCGACGTAGAAGGGCGTTGGGCGCAATGTGGTGCTTTGATGGCGCACGCTCGCATCGCCACGAGCCGCTTGAGAGCCGCCTTATTGTTTTTGGAATCTGAAAACGAGATCAGAAAATAACAAGATTTGAAAGTGCAAGGACTAAAAATGAAAATTGCTACTCAGGGACCCATCGCGGTATGCGATGAGTCCAAGAACAAGGCCATCGCGTAGCACGATGCGCCGTTATGAAACATCGAACCCGTGTCATATCCAGGTGACGCGTGGCAGCATGGCAAGCCACGTGTCAGACAACATGGCGACATGTGGCAATCTCTTAACTATGCGAGTCATCGCTATACGCGATGACCTTAAGGAAGGGTCCATCGCGTATCGCGATGGGACCCGAAATAAACTATAAAAGGGAGGGGTCACGACCATTCTCCCACACTCTCTCTCTTGAATTATTCTCTCTCTACCTCGTTTTGCGTTCCACCAACCCAACAATCATCACCTTGTAATCCGTGCCAATACCCGACGTTTTCTCTAAGTACGTGCCGACAGAACACGACGACCGACGCACATCGTTTTGCATGCCAATCTCGTAGTATGTGCCAAGATACGAAGTTCTGACGGTTTAAGTTCCGATACACGATATAGAGTAGAAGTGATGCCCGATAGGTGATTAGTAATTTTTTGGTTAAAAATCAACTAAGGATTATGTATCCAAATCCGTAATTGTGAGGTATGGTGCTATGATGACAATTTTGATTGTGCAAATGAAATAAATATGAACACCGAGAATTTTTGCGAGGAAAAACCCCTTGATCTTCATTAGATCAAAGTAAAAAACCCCGGGTGATGACAAATCGTTAATCACCACTTTATTAATATCAAAATTGGGTTACAGGTGTATTTGAGATTACGATCAGTATTACAAACGATTGCTAGTGTGTGTAGCTAGAGAAATTTGTAAGATCTGCTAATGTGTGTGTGAATACAAGTGTCTCCTAACTGATTCGTTATCTCGATTATATAAGAAAAATAATAACTTACAACATTCCCTAATAATCCGCCACTCTTCCACCAACTCCTTCAATGTTCTTTGACCATGTGCTGGGAGCTTCCAATAGCGAACTATGAGGTAGACTTAGTCATAGAGTCGTTATACCTGGCTAATATATAACCATTCAAACACAATTATTAGTAAACATATATTACCGAGTATCCCTGATCCTTCATAATCTGAAACGTATCTCAAGGATAATCTATTCGTAAGACAATCAGGAATAACGGATCCTCAGCGTAAAATTTCTATTAGTGCTTGCAATTTAATGGCTGTTACTGAATATCATATGCACTCAGCTTCACAGCCCACTTGGCTATCCTTCCTGACAATTCTGGTTTTCTAAGCACGTTCTTAACAGGATAATTAGTTTTCAAAATAATAGTATGCATTTCAAAGTAATGTCTCAATTTAGTAGAAGCCATAACAAGTGCAAGAATTAATTTTTCTAAATGAGAATACCTGGCTTCCGCATCTAAAAGACTTTTACCTACATAATAAACGGGATGCTGTTCACCTTCGTGATCCTTTACCAGGACAGCACTTATGGCATTTCCTGAAACAGCTAGGTACAGATATAAGGATTCTCCATCCACATGCTTCATCAAAGCTGGTGCTGAGGATAAGTAATCCTTTAAGGCTTTGAGTGCAACTTCATACTTCTCCGTCCATTCGAACTTATTATTTTTCCTAAGGATGACATAGAAGCTTTTTCACTTTTCTGAGGATCTAGAAATGAATCTGTTGAGAGCAGCTATTCTTCCCGTCAATCTTTGGACATCCTTAGCGTTCAAAGGAGACTTCAGGTTAACGATGGCTTCTATCTGTTCGGGGCTCGCTTATATTCCTCTTTTGGTCACCATGTATCCCAGGAACTTCCCAGCTTTGACACCAAAATGGCATTTTGCTGGATTCAGCTTCATATTGTACTGATCCAGGATGTTGAAAGATTCTTCAAGATCTCTGAGGTGATCCTCGGCTTTCTTCAACTTCAACACCATGTCATCTATGTATCCCTCCATGGTCTTGCCTAACTGATCCTTGAACATCATGTTGACCAATCTTTGATATGTTGCCGCTGCATTTCTTAGTCCTAACGACATATCAATATAACAGTATATGCCGCTACGAGTCATGAATGTCGTATCCTCTTGATCATATGGTTCCATCTGAATCTGTTGGAATCCAGAGGAAGCATCCATAAAGGTAAGCATCTTATGTCCTGCCGTTGCATCCACCATGGAATCTATATGTGGTAATGGGAAAGGATCCTTAAGGCATGCCTTGTTTAAATCAGTAAAATCGACACACACCCTCCACTTTCCATTCTTTACAGAAACAACAACCATATTAGCTAGCTATCGAGGATACTTAACCTCTCTGATCATACCGGCCTTAATAAGTTTTTCGACTTCTTCTTGTATGATCGTGTTCCTCTCAGGAGCGAATTTCCTCCGCTTCTGATGGACGGGTTTAACAGATAAATCAAGGCCTAACTTGTGAGTAATTACCTCCTTAGAAATACTTGTCATATCTGAATGTCTGAAGGTAAATGTGGACTTTATCCGTTTTAGGAAGGATACTATATCCTCTCCGATCTCATCAGGGATACTGGATCCTAGAAACACTTTCACATCTGGATCCTCGGGATCCAAGGATACTCCCTTTTTTGTATCGCTCCCGAGCTTCCAAAACGTCCCTAGTGTCACACCCCGACCAAAGGCGGCGGAACATGCCGGGGTGCAACCGATTGCCCAAATACACAAGACACTATTTAAAGTGACAATATTTAATTAACTCATTTTATTTCATAAATCAATAAACAACACACCTCGTACATATAAACAAATTTGAAAACAAGTAGCAATCATATTGTTCGTTTTACTAATACCCTAATAGTCTTGATAACGTTTTTCGTCAAGTCCTCGAGTCAACAAAAGTCAAACATGTAACATTTCATAAAATAAAGTTTGTCAACACAAAGGTTGGTGAGCAATTCATAAGTTTGAGCATATAAGTATATAATAATAAAAGAAAGCCACAAAACTTGTATACAAACAATAAATAAAACCAACAACTTGGATAAATTGACAATCGCTAATAGAATTACGTTAGCGCCACCTAGCTACAAGGGGTTTCCAAGTAGTCTAGGATTTTATTGACCATTGCTAAAAACATTAGCACCACCTAGCTACAAGGGGCTGCCAAGTATTCTAGGAATTAAAAGTTATCGTTAATTGCATTACATTAACGACACCGTGCTATAAGAGAATACCAGATAGTTCACGGATTTATAGACTTCCACCAACCAAAAGTGATAAACACATAGGCAAATAAGCATAGAACAACAAATCGAGCAAGTATTTAAGTAAAGTATACAATCACGTTTGTGGGTTTAAATATTCAAGTAAATCAAGCATTTAGTTTGATAAGTATGAAATGTCACCCCAAAATGGAAGATAGAAAACGGGGTATTAAAGTACTCACCTCGATTGATGAATCGAGAAATAATAAATGATCGAAATGTAGAGGGCTTGCGAACAAAACGAACGAATCCGACTTGAAAGCTAATTGAAAATAAATAAATAAAATATATTAATGAACTTGAACTTAAGTTGAAATTACATTTGAAACATTGGACAAGAAGGTTCGGTTTTTAATCGGATTACCGGTTAATTTGTTAACGATTAGGGACTCGTACTTAATTGGTAATTTAAAAATAAAATTATATTACTTTATTGGGCTTTTAAATAACTAAACCAATATTAAATAGAAACGAGACGGGTTTAAATTAAGAGTTCGGTTTTTTTATATAAATGAATTAATAATAATACTAATGTCCAAATAGTAATGATAATATAATTAAATAAAATGAAACCGAAGTCAAATCAGTAATGGGTTGTACCAACGTTAATTTGGCTTATTAATTATAATTATATATATAAAATTTTAACAATGTTAAGGTTAATAATAATAACATTATTATTAATTATATAGCTTGATTATTTTATTGATTTTAATAATAACCTTAATAGCAATAGAGATTTTGATAATAACACCTAATAATAATAATAATAGTAATAATAATAATAACTTTAAAAAAATATGTCTTATATATATATATATCTAATGATATAATAATAATAATAATAATAATAGTAATAATATGAATTAAATCAAAAATAATAATATAACATTTATATATATATATAAATCCAAGACCGATTCTAAAGAGGTTAGCAACCCGGGTGTATTCCGTCTTAACTAACCAAACCCGATTTGTTTAAAATTGCTGACAAAACCATTTTTCCCCAAATTCAAACCAACCCTAAAACTCAAATCGATCAAACTAAATCCGGTTCGGATAACAATATTTAAGACCGCGAACTCGATTATGACAACAAAACGAACCATGATCCGAAACTAGTTTACCTATTATTGAGGCTTACGGCTGGACATGGGGGGGGGGGGGGGTTGGCGGATCTGAGGTCGATCTGGGAGTCGGCGGTTGTAAGGGCCGTCGCCAGAGCCAAGGTGGTCGGAGAATAACGGGGCGGCCGAAATCGAGTCGCCGGAAAAACGAGGGAGGAAAGGGTGTGGTGGTGTCGGAGAGAAAGAGAGAGTACAACAAGAGAGAAAGAGAGAGGTGGAGCACGGCGGCCGGCTTTCTGGTCGCCTGAAAAACGATCCGAGAGGGAAAGGGAAGGGGGTTTTGGGGTGCGGAAGTTACCGGAGAACCGAGAGAGGGAAAGAGAGTGGTGGTTATGAGTTACGTGGGAAGAGGGTGGCTGGAATCGACGTCAGAGGTGGTGTCGCCGGTCGCCGGAAAACGGAAGAGAAAGAGAGCGGCTGTGTTTTTTTTAAATGAAATAGGGTTAGGGTTTATATATATTCAAAACACCCCCTTTAGGTTTCAATCAATGTTGAATATGAGTTTAAAGGTTTGTAAAACTCATAACGACTTTACGATAATCATTTGAACTCCTTATGTTTTTCTTAGCGTCACTATAATATGATAAACATCTGTTTATTGATGATCGAGATCTATAATAATAATACGTAATAACTTAGTAAGGTTCTAAAAATGTTGAGTCGTTTTTTTACAAAATAAAAGTTTACAAAACTAATACAACTCGAGACCCGAATTTGATGAATGTCACACCTAGGAGCTGTCGACTTCATAGATGAAGAATAATAGTTCTTGGCTTCTACCTGGTCATCATCTATCCTTACTACTCCTCAAGGAGTCGGAAGTTTAATGCATTGATGAAAAGTAGAGGCTACTGCCTTCATCCCATGTAGCCAAGGCCTGCCCAAAATAACATTGCAACAAGAGTAATCATGTAGATCCGTGTTAGATTAATTACATATCAGATCTGTGATCTGTGTGAGATTAACAAGTTCAAACAAGTGGTATCAGAGCTTTCGTTGCTCTTTTACTCTTGAATTTGAGAGTTAATTTGTTATTTTTTTGACGTTCAATTGTTGTTGTGGTGTTTTCGGTTTGATTTAGAACAATTAAGTGTTAATTGGACTGGTTATGGATTGAATTGGATTCGATCTGGTTTCGGTAAGGTATTGGTGAGGTATTGTGGATTGGAATTGTGTTTTGATTTGTGTTTGGATTGATATTGGTGTGGATCTGGTGTTAGACTAAACAGGGGATTAGTTTTGGTATAATTGGATTCACGAGATGTGTTAATTGGTTACGAGGATTGGCGATTTGGTTTCATTTGGTGATAACGAGAAATTTGGTAGTTGATTTGTGTTATTTGGTTGAGAATTGAACGTGTATTACGAATCTGGGTTTCTGGGTTTGTGTTCTTTATTTCCAGGTTTTTGGAAATCTTCGTTGAAGATTTGAAGATTTGAATACGGGATTAATTCGTTACCATATTTTCATTGATTCGTTACCATATTTCACACAGTTCGCTATGAGTTCTAGTTGATTCGTTATCCATTCGCTATGAACTGTAGTTGATACATGTATTCAGTTCGTTAATCTATCTGATTCATGTTCACAAATTCGTGTGACAAGTAGTCATCTTGGAATTTGTGTTATAAAAACCTTTGCCACGTGGCATTAGGTGTCAAAGTTTGTTACAAACGGTTGTAACTACCTGATTCGCTATAGGTTGATTCGCTATCAACTGTAGCTTGTTCGTTAGAGGAAATCTTTCAGTTCGCTAAGCTTGCACTTTGTGATTGGATTAGTTAATTCGTTAGTTTTGACTGATTCGTTGACTGATTCGTTGATTGATTCGCTGACTGATTTGTTGACTGATTTGTTGACCATCTGATTTGTGGTCTGAGGTATTCGTTAATCATCCGATTCGCTAAAATCATTTCTTGTTTGTTAACATTAGTCCTTACTTCGTTAAGTTTTGGATCGTTGAGTACTGTTCACAGTTCGCTATAACTGTTTACAGTTCGTTACATTGTTTACAGATTCGCCTAAGTTTAGTTTTAATCCTTAAAGTTTCAAACTTTACAAAAATGGCTGGTATGTATGCACTAGCTTCTCAAAACATGTTGATGCAACAAATGTTAGAACTTGATACCAAGATAGGTTCACATTCAAAATGTCCTAGGTTGATGAAATTTAGCGATTTTGCTAAATGCGAACCCCGTTTTCGTGCTCATTTGGGTTCTGTTCACCCTGATTGCTCTTATTGCCTAGATGAGGTATATATGGCACCAATGATTGGTGATGACACTACTGGTTTTACTCCCAAAGCTATTTCTCAATATTTACAAGAAGAGAAGAAAGCATTAGAGATCGAGATAAAGGCTTATTCTACTCTAACTATGGCTTTACCCAAAAATATCTTTCATCAAGTGGGTAGCATAAAGAGATGTGCTTCTTTATTTCAACATCTTCGTATGAGAAGTATGGGGAACACAGCTGAGAGTAAGAAAGTGATGCTCAAGTTTCAGTTTCGAAACTTTAATCTATTGAAGGGAGAAACTGTTGAAGAGATGATTACACGGTTTAATCACTTAATTGCTGAAATGGACCAAATGAAATTGGAAGTTACTGAGATGGATAAGATTGACACTATTAAGAGTGTACTACCAAGTTCTTACTCCATATTTTTAATGGTTCTAAAAGAAAATAACTATTTCTTGAAAGAAGACTTGACTGCCAATGAATTCTTACAAAAGATTGAAGCGAGAGAATATGATCTTAAGTGTCAAAAGTCCTCCAAGGATAGTCAAGTTCCTGCTTTCTATGGAGGTAGTATGCCTCTAAGTTCAACTATCTCTCCGATAACTACTTTTCTTACCCAAGCTGCAAGTGAAAAAGAATCAACTATCTTTAATGATCCAAGAGCATGTTTTTACACTGGTGGTAATTCTGGATCATCTGGTGGTTCTGGAAGTTCTACTACTACTACTACTACTAATCCGTTTTCTTCATTACCTAGTGTCAATATGAAGGAAGCAGAACAAAATTTTGCTTTTCTAACAGCCTTTATGTCTTCATATGAAAACTTGGTTAGTAGTAAGATTGCCACAAGTGATCTAACTGATGAGGATTATGATCAGATTGATCCAGATGATTTGGAAATCATGGATTTAAAGTGGAATATGGCTATGATCGTCCGTAAAGTTAAAAGATTCATGCAGAGGACTGGAAAGGATCTTCCGGCCTTGAACAAGAAATTGGGATTTGACAAGTTAAAAGTGAAATGCTATAATTTGTCAAGAATTCGGGCATTTTGCAAAGGAGTGTGACAAACCGAAGAAATAGTATACTGGTCCTCGTGGTCAACATCAAAATTCTTCTACACCACGAGGTAGTGATGCTGAAAAGAAACCATCTACTTCTACGTCACAAGCTTTGTTGGCAGATGGAAATGATTGGTCACAACGGTTACTTTGTAATGAAACTCAAGCAAATATGGCTATGTTTGGGTTACTTAAAGATTTTCAAGATGAAAGTAGAAGTGAGATGTCTTCTGATAATGATTTTGGATCTGATTCTGACGACTCTTACGACAAGTCCCCAACGGTGTTTGCTTGCATGGCTAAGATCATTGAGGTTAGTCATTCTATCTCTGCTACTTTATCTGTTAAAGTATCATGTGTTGACTGTAATTCTAACAAACCTAAGTTAGAAGCTTTGAAAACTCATAATGATAATCTAGTAAGAGAAATTGCTTCTCTGAAGGATACTTATCGACAATATCTTGAATCTCAAATGAGATCTCGAGAAAAGATTGAAGCATTGTCGACAAGTAACCACGATCTCAAAGCCGAGTTATCTGTGAAAATGACGATTAATGACCAAAAGTTTCAAGAAATCTTGAAACATCGTTCAAAAATAACCGAGGTTGAAAATGAGGTTCTTGTGTTGAAGAACAAACTGGGTAAATTTAAAAATTCTTCTTTTCTGTTTAATGAAATTATTGAAGTGTCTGGAAAACAAAAAGATTCAAAGAAAGGTATCGATTTTGTTGAAATTCCGCCACCTTTTCACAATGATTATAAAATTAATCCTTTTGCTAGAAAAGAAGAGGATTTGATTGAAAAAGAATCTATGATTTCTGAAAAATCTAAACCAGTTAAAGCATAAACTGTTAAAACCCAAGTTGCTCCTCAAAAACCTCATGTTGAAAGCAACAAAGTTTTTGTTGAAAATGTTGACAAAGTAATTATCGAAGACGTGTTTGAACCTGAGGTAATACACAAGAATAAGAACATTCCAAGTTCTAATCATATTCTTTGAGAGCCTCAAGAATTTGAGGAAGCTCTGTATGGTTCATTCAAGTCTTAACTGAAAAAGGAAAAAACTGTGAAACCCAAACCAATGAAGGCAAAGAAGTCAGATAAACAAAAGATTTCTGATGAGGACTTAATGCGTTTTATTAATCCTCCAAGTTCTAAGCCATCATCTGTTAGAGTTTTCAAGTTGAAAGGAATTGACACAATGTTTACTGAGAAAGACATTCCAATTAGTATCATTAAACCAGAACTGATTGAGTGTGTATTTCACAATGAAACATCACAGGTTCAAGAACTTGAACGTCTGTATGCTCAAGCAAAAACATCAGCTTCTTCTGATCCATTGACAAAAGCCAAGCAAGTTTTAACACATGCTAACAAGATTAAATTTGTAAAGTCAACTGGAACAGATACTCTAAAAAGTTTTTCAAACAACTCTAATTTAGATTTTTACTTAAAAAAGAAATCTGAGTTATCTGATGAGTTTTCTAAGAGCATGACCAAAAATGTGAGCCATCATCAATCTTCTGCATCATTTGCTCCAACTAATTCTCAACATCATCGTGTGGACATGCGAAGCTGTTTTCTTTGCGGTCAGCATGGTCATGTAGTGAGAAATTGTAGTCTGAAGAGCTATCAGAATCTTGATCCTTTTATCAAAGACCATTCCAAACCGGTTCCGTTGGTAAAGGAGATTCTAAAACGACGTGTGTCGTATGCTGATGATACTCATATTATGTTTTCTAATGTGAATCCTGGGAAGGTGATTCATGTTAATGAGACACATGGTCAAGTGAAACCCAAGTTTATTCCAACTGCACCGTTATGCAAGAATGAGAATTCAAATGTGGTTCAAGCAGCTTACTTAAGACGAAAGTCTAAGAAGCCGGTAACTTATTCACAAATGGCTGAACAACAGTTGAAGTCTGTTAAATTTAATGATCAAAGAGAAAACCAAAAGGTGCCCAAGACTGAGGCCTGGGCTGCCTTTTTGAACTAATCATCTTTACTTTGTGTGTAGGGTACATCCAAGACTGTGTCTGGTGAAAACTGGATAATGGATAGTGGATGTTCGCGTCATATCACTGGGAAGCTCAACCTATTAACCAACGAGAGAAATATTCAAGGGGGTTATGTAGCGTTTGTTGGGAATTCTAGGGGCATAATCACACAAGAAGGTGAAGTTTCAAATGTTCACATTACTTTTGAAAAAGTAAATTATTGTGACAAGGTGGATCATAACTTATTAAGTGTATCTCAAATTTGTGATAAGAAGTATACAACGATTTTTACTAGACAAAGAATGTCTTATCTTGAAACCGGGTTATGTGATTCCCGAGGACATGGTTGTCATGCAATCACCATGATCAAATGATATTTATGTCTTAAAACATGAGCTCTAAAGTATCCACATCGATCGAAACATGTTTTGTCTCGAAAGCAACCGAGAAAGATTCGATTCTATGGCATCGTAGAACTGGTCACATACATGTTAGAAAGATGAACTATTTAATGGCTAATGATTTAGTGGATGGTGTTTCGTTGAAGAATTTTAATTTATCTGATCACAGCATTGCATGCAAAAAGGGCAAGCAGAGTAAGAAGACACATCCCTCTAAGTTATTCAACTCCATTAATACTCCTCTTGAACGACTTCATATGGATTTTTTTGGTCCTGTGAATCGTGCGAGTATTTCTGGGGATTGGTATTGTCTTGTGGTGACTGATGATTATTCAAGATACTCATGGGTGTTATTAATGAGTTCAAAAGATCGAACACCAGTTTTGGTACAAAACCTTATTACTAAGATCGAATCACTATACAAACAAAAGGTGAGGAGAATCCGAAGTGATAATGGTACCGAATTCAAAAACACTATATTAGATTTCTTTTATGTTCAAAAAGGAATTCATCGAGAATACAGTGCACCTTATGTACTTCAACAAAATGGTGTTGCTGAATGGAAGAATCGGACCTTGATTGAAGCTGCACAAACTATGCTTGCTGATTCTAAGCTTCCCGTCCAATTCTGGAATGAGACGGTGAATACAGCTTGCTATACTCTTAATCGGTTTCTAACTGTTAAAAGACTCGAGAAGACAAGTTATGAGTTGTTGAATAATCGGAAACCTAACTTAAAGTACCTGGAACCGTTTGGGTTTCCGTGTACAATGTTGAAGAAGGATGCGGGTAAATTTGAAGAAAAAGCTATCGAAGGGTATTTCTTGGGATATGCATCTCCAAAGAAAAGGGTATTTAACTTCACGTCTGGTTGTGTTGAGGAATGGTACCATGTGGCCTGTCAAAATTACACAACTCCTCCTCAAGGGAAAAGTCCCGACTGGATGTTTGACTACGATAGTTTATTTAATTCATTTACTCTATCGACTGAACACATAGATGAAGATCTGGTTCGAGCATACTTTGAAGATCAATTGGCCATTCCAAGATTTTCAAGTTCTAATGATGTTGAAGCTACATCTATTGCTCCAACTGAAGAACCTCATGTTGCTTCTCCAGCTGCCTTTGATAATGTATCTACTTCTTCTAATGATGAGCCAGTTAATGATCAAGTTATTGAACTTGATAGTGATAGTGTTTCATCTCCCGAGCTTGGTGAACATTACACTAACTTATTTGATAATGTTGCTGTTCCTGAGAATCCTACTCTTCGGATTCATGGTTATCATCCACAGGAAAACATCATTGGCGAACTTGATGTGGGCGTTCGTACACATCATCAAGTTGCTTTGTCATGTGATAATAATGTATTGTGTGCATATGCTGATTTACATTTATCGGGAATTGTAAATCTTGCAAAATTCACTTGTTTTCTATCTCAAGTTGAGCCAACGACGGCTCGTAAGGCACTTGAAGATCCTTCTAGGGTAGAAATTATGCAAGAAGAATTACATCAATTTGCACGTTTGGGTGTTTGGGACTTAATCGACAAACCTGCTAGAGTCAAGAAAGCTATTCCGACTAAGTGGGTATTTAAATGTAAGAAAGACGATCGAGGAGTGATTGTCAAAAACAAAGCACGTATGGTGGTGCAAGGTTTTCATCAGCAAGAGGGTGTTGATTACACAGAAGTATATGCTCCAGTAGCAAGATTAGAGTCGATTCAAATCTTCCTGGCTTATGCTGCTTACAAGAATATCAAGGTCTATCAAATGGATGTTAAAAGTGCTTTTCTCAATTGTGAACTACACGAGGAAGTGTTTATTTTACAGCCTCCTGGTTTTGAAGATCCTGTTTATCTTGAAGGAATTTACCGATTAAACAAGGCTCTGTATGGTCTACATCAAGCCCCGAGAGCTTGGTATGGCACGCTCGCCGACCATCTGACTGATAACGGTTTCAAACGAGGGACTGTCGATTGCACTTTATTTCATAAAACTGTTGGTGATGATCTTCTCCTAATTCAAATTTATGTCGACGACATTATTTTTGGGTCTACAAACGACACGTTGTGTAAGGAGTTCGAGAAGTCCATGCAAACAAAGTTCGAGATGAGTTCGATGGGAGAGATGAATTTCTTCTTAGGGTTGCAAGCTCACCAGTCTGCTAACGGAATCTTTATTCATCAGACAAAGTATGTGAACGATGTCTTGAGCCGATTCAAGATATCTGCCGGAAAAATCCCTTCTACTCCTCTTCCCATGGGTCACAATTTATCACCGGATGAATTGGAGGATACCGTTGATCCTACCCTCAATCGTGCCATGATCGGTTCTTTAATGTATCTATCGGCTTCTCGCCCTGACATTATGTTTGCTGTTTGTCTTTGTGCTAGGTTTCAATCAAGTCCATGAGTGACTCACCTAGCTACGGTTAAGAGAATACTTCAGTATTTGAGGGGAAATCCAGACATCGGGTTGTGGTACCCCAAGGATGACACTTTTGATCTTACTGCATATTCAGACTCGGACTATGGAGGTTGCAAGATCAACTTCAAATAAACGACTGCAGGATGTCAATTTTTAGGAAACCGGCTTGTTTCCTGGCAGTGTAAGAAGCAGACAACGGTCTCCACTTCAACCGCCGAAGATGAGTATGTTGCAGCCTCGAGTTGCTGTTCCCAGGTTTTGTGGATACAACAACATCTTCGCGACTACGGTTTGAAGTTTCTTACTACTCCTATTTTGATTGATAATTCTGCTGCAATTTATATCACAAAGAATCCTGTACAACATTCGAAAACAAAACATATCGAAATTCGATATCACTTTATACGGGATTGCTTTGAGAAGAAGTTGATTGACCTTAAGAAAGTACATACTGACTTTCAGAAAGCCTATCTGTTTACTAAAGCTTTTGACAAAACGCGTTTTCAATTTTTTCTTGGTTTAAATGGATTGAAGACCCTTGCTGATATCCTTAAACAAGGATGACTATCTTTATTTTATGTCATTTTTCTTTTAAAATTTATTTTGGTTTTAGGGGGTGAAAATCTAGAAAATACAAAAAGATTGTGCTTTTCGTTTTTTTAGATAAAAATCAAAAACATTAAAAAATCTTAAAATCCAAAAAATATTGTGATTTCTTTTCTTTAATGTTTTACCTTTATAATATTTTGAAAAACCAAAAACGTTTTAAAATTTGAAAATACAAAAAGATTGTATGTTATGTTTATACAAGAAAATTTTGAAAATCCAAAAAGATTGTAATTTCAGTTTGTACTGAAAAATCCGAAAATCTAAAAAGACTGTGAAGTTTGTTTTGTTTATAAGAAAATTGATAAAGACAAAAATATTGTGTTTTTAAAGCATGTATAGAGAAAAACCAAAAAGATTTTTGCATGAGTTTGCTGAAAATTATGTCAATTATCTACATTTGAAGGACATGTACGTGTACATGTTTGGTCCTGACATTTACTTGTAAATGATCGGGTTAGCCATTCACCTGATAATGGAAAATAGTTGGGGCGTTCGTTATGCGTTTTTAGATTGTTTTCTCGCTGAAAATTATGTCGGTTATTTAAGTTTGTGAAGCATGCTTGCATGTCTTGGTCCTATTATTCACTTGTTGGATTGATAGAATAACCATTTATTTATAGACTTAAGTTAACTAGGGCGGTTAAATTTATCTTTACTTTTGTTTTATGCTCCTCAAATTTTTTTGAGTTTTTGAAGCAAAAAGAGAAAATGATAGTACATTGATTATCTTAACTCCAAATCTAGAAAGAAGTAAGCTTAAAAGACATTGTGCTTAATTGCATTGGTGCATTGGTAGGTCTTAAAACAAACAAGTAGAGTAAAGTATGTGATATAAACATAAAGAAACGCCAAATTGAAAGGGGTGTTAGTCTCTAGAAAAAGTCTCGGTGAGGATGGCAGAAATGTAATAACCTGTCATACTCAAGCTTTATACTTGTTTGATCAACCAAAAATAAAATAAAGCAAATAACAAGCTTTGAGTTTCTGGACACTGTGAGTCTTTATGCGGCTTAATCATCTGGGTATTCATCTGCATGAATATTTCATTCGCTTTTAGAGCAAACCCAAAGTCATTAAACTTGATCACTGCTGTACTTCGTACAAATTTCCAAATTACTGACTTGATCAAAATCCGTTGTTAGTCATACATTGTTCCTCCCTTGCGCGAGTCTTAATACCATTAAGAAATGGACCCTAAGGGATACAATGTATGTAAGCCGACAGATGTACTCGTGCATATTCACTCATAGTAACAGAAAATCAATTCATTGCTCATAAATTTCTACAAAAACAATTTTTGATCAGCAATATAATGGTTTAAGTCAAGTTGGGGTGATATAGCAAAAATCAAATTAAGCTTGAACCGTGATTAGAGGCTGATAGTTTCTGATATTCTGTGCTCTAATTGAACCAAGTAATCATATCACAAAAACACTTGAAAGTTTTGTTATTAAATTTAAGTGGACAACAATACCAATGATCGACTTAACGCCAGTCATAATATCGCTGAAATATAAAACTGTGATCGACTTAACGCCAGTCTCTGCTCAAACTCAACAAAAATACCAAAAATATGTTTTGATTTTGAAATACATATAAAACACAAGAAGATTTTATATTTTTTTTTCGGATTCTTTTCATTAAAATACATTCTTTATATATTACAAAATACCAAAAATATTTTTCATTTTGTTTTACTTACTATTTAAATAATCTATTTAGCGGTTTCAAAAGGTAAAACGTTTTTAAAGTATTTGATTATCGGGATAAAGGTCCCTCGGTAATTCTATTAAAATTAATTTAAATTTATTAATTCTTTAATTTATTTTATTTATTTATTCTTTTAAAATTAAATAATGTTTAATTTGTTATTTATGGATAACGAATTAGGGTATCTTTTAACGAAATACATCCAATTCGTTATGCATATTTAACGAATCAAGACACGATTTAAATTTTAATTCGTTATACATGTTTAACGAATCAAGACACGGTTTGAATTTTGATTCGTTATGCCACGTATTCAAAAAAGGTTAACGAATCAGCTGATTCGTTTATTTAAATCTCTAACGAATCTGTTCGATTCGTACATAAGGTACATTGGGAAGCGTGTAATTGTATAAAAGACAGGTTACATGAACCGTCCTTCACTATTCATCTTCTTCCTTATACCTAAAGAAACCCTTTTCAAATTTTTCTCTGATTTTTCGACATTCGAATTTTGAACTTTTGAATACATCAGTGTGTTACTAAGGTATAGATGATCACTTCTATGTGATTTTCGTCAAAAATGACACTGTCTTGATAGGCTAATTATGCAATTTTGTTATAAGGGTTTTTATGAGTTTTAAAACTCTGATTTATCTATGATATATTGTGTTGATATGGTTTATGTATAGTTCATTGTCATCGGAATGCGATTCCGAGACCCTTGGTAGATTTAAACAATTTTTTATTCTTGTTTGCCGGGTCGATTGAATGAGTATGGTTTCGGGGGTTTATGCTCTGTTAAAACTCTGAGTACACTTAACTTATTTCATGGTGTTGAGCCTCGATTGCAACATCGTGTGCTTCGTATTGTATTTCCGAGTTAGCTACGCCTGTTGATTCGGTTATCCTACGATGATTATGGATTAATCAATACTGGTTTCATATTGTTGACTCTCAGTGTTCTTAATATAATTTTGACTTTGACTTTGAAGAGTCAAAGATTAAGTCTAATCAGTGACCATTCGTTCTACTTAGCGAATTGGAACTTCTTCGTGTCCAATTCGTTAAGGATTTACACGAACTAGTTTAGCGAATGAATTTATTTAACGAATCAGTGTTTGATTCGTTTACTTTTGACGAACTAGAGGTTAGTTCGCTCTTTTGAATAGTAATTCGCTAAGTCTATCTCGTTAACATATTTACCTGATAGCGAATCAATTGTTTCGTTACATATTTGTAACGAATCAGATTGATAATCAAACGAATGACATTTCCATTTTAATTATTTAAATTAAATTTACTAATCATTGTAATTAATAAATTATTCCAACGTCTAAGCGCGTCGATACATTGATTACACACAAAATTAACTACCCCATCTATAATATGATACATCAACACGAAATTGATACATTAAATATAAACTTTACTTATCACTGCTAAATGCATATTACATTTTCTTATTACTTATAACTATTTATATTTATTTAGTGAAATGGCCGAACAAATGGATCAAGATCCACCTGTTGCTCCTCAAGGACAAGAACAACCCCAAGATCAAGAACAACTTCAGGAACAAGAAGAAGTCCAATTGCTGTCCTTTGACAAGAAGCACAACATCTGTGCCTATGTTGTTTAGACGTTGCTGATGAAGCTCTGTTTGGATCTATGTTAGCTTTTCTACGTCGTTCGGTGATACATTATGCTATAACTGCCAAACCTAAGGTTTATCTGAGCATTATTAGGCAGTTCTGGGATACTGCTGAGTTTGTTAACACTGAGAATCACATTCGAGCAACAATCAATCAAACTCCTTTAATTGTGGATGTTGATGTGATTAGGAAGGTGCTTCGGTTTGGGGATAATGATAACAACCCAAGTGAATTTGATAGGAGGTTAATCAAGGGCCTATTTACAAGGATATATTATGGTAGAAATATTGACGATTCAATGTTTAACAAGAACGGTCTGTGCCCATCTTACAAGTATCTTTTACACATCCTGATTCATTGCATGGGTGGTCGTAAAGGTGGATTTGATGAGTGCCGTATAAGTTTGCAATCGGATTTTGTGGCTCTTATTCTCAACAAGCCATTCAACTACTCAGAAATGGTTTTCGATCATCTGAAAGAACAAGTTCAACATACAATTCAGAAGAAGAAGTTCTTGATGTATCCCCGATTTCTACAGCTGATAATTCAAGATCTTATTCCAAACTTGGTGATTGATCGAACGTTAGTGAATGATGTCCTTGATTTAGAACACATGAAGGCTGACACGGTGCGTAGAATGACGATTTACCGTAAGGAGAGGCCACGGGACAAACGGGTGATTGGTCATATCATTAACCCTGATTATGAATGTCCTCCCGAGGATCACTGGATCTATGATGACTCGGATTCCGAGCATTAGGGAGGAGAAGGTGGGAACGATGGTGATGATGGAGATGATGGTGGTAATGAAGGTGGAAATAGTGGTAATGGTGATGCAGCTCTGAGAGAACAACAGGCTGTCGTTGAAGCTGCGTTGGTTGTTACCATTGCAGCTCAACGTGAAAGGAAACGAAAAGGTAAAGCACCAGCTTCTGAGGCTCCAGCAAAGAGACGAGTATCAGCTGGAGCTGGTGTTATTATTGGTGTTCCATCGTCTCGTCCTGCAATTCCTCAACGCCCGGTAGTGCCAACTACTACTAGCACTCCGGCGCTTACATTGACAATGACGATGGTACCTCACGAGCAGTTGAGTATGATTCCACAGATGGACTTAACTGAGATCCCGATGCCTTCTGCTACACCTTCTACTGTTCCTCCAACACCGTCAATGAGGCCTCCTCCACCTAGTGATCTCTCATTTATGAGAATTACAAGTCCTCAGGGACCAATCCAGCCTGTTCATCCATCTTTGTATGCTATGCCACCAAACCTTCAGACAGACATGCTTTTGAATCTTCTTCATTTGTGTGAAAACCAAATGTCTGCTGACCGTATGAATCAAGAACGATTGATGGAGAACCAGAAGAAGCTTATTAGTTATGTTTCTTTCTGTCAAAAAGAAACAAAAGCCCTACGTGATTGTTGAGTCTCAGGGGGTGAAACTTAAAGAACAAGAGGATCTGATCATGCAATTGACGTGTAAAGATGATGCTTTAAAGAAGATCAAAAATGATGAGGAAGATCCTGATGAGTCTGGTGTTGGTGGTGAGCCTAAACAAACTGAAAACCCAGCTTCTGGTGCCGGTACGAGTTCTGTGGATGATTCGAACAAGCAGGTCATTGTTTATCATGACCATTCAGCTGCCAAACCAATTGAGATAATTGAGGCTGGTATGGTTATATTTATGGATGATAAGGGGGTGATTAGGAGTATGGTGAATGCTGATGAGATAGCAGTGGGACAGTTTGTTGATAGGTCGCTGACACGAGAGCAGATTATGATCTTGCTTGGGCTAAATGAAGATGAGATGACCGTGTTAGAGACTGAGCCTGATGCTGAGGTAATAAATGATGACGAGATCCTAAATGATCCTATTGTGGAGTTGAGGACATATTTTATTTATGAAGATGAGGAAATTGAGGTGGAAGATGTGACTGCTTAGGAGTATCCTGACTTGTTTCAACACACAAATGTTGATCAAGGTGCTCCTATATTTAATGAACAGATTGTAAAAGAAGCAGAAGATCATCTCGAGAAGACATCTAAGGGTAAACAAGTTGCTGACTTTGTTGACAGAAGATTCGACCCGAAGATTGATCCATCCATGGCTGACATTAATAGTTGATTCAGCCATAAGAAAGTTGGCAAGATTATAAAGGCGTATCGGTATGTTGATCAAGAACGGAAAGATGAAGCTGCAGCTTGGGTCAAAGCAAACCAGAAGACTTCATTTAAGACTGTGTCCAAGGTGCAAGGTAATATTATTTCTTGGATGTTTGAATCTGATCTTAAAGTATGCATTGTGAAATGGGAGAAAGGCGTCCAGTATTACGAAAGGATGTCTGATGTTCTTTCATTACCGAGATGGGACGTACGTACTCTGGCGTACCGTCCATTCATTAATAGAGGTGGGAATAAACATGCAAGTTGGTTTCACCAACACCTGCTGTTTGAAGTGAACCACGGGTTCAAATTTTTCAAACCACAGATTCCAATCCGCAAACGTCTCAATGAGATTGACCCAAAGACAGGATGGAAGAAGTTGTTTCTTAAAGTAAAGCCGCCAAAGACGATGAAGCGGGTGCCAGTGAAGACGTTGAACCAGCACATGCATCTATCTTTCAACCGCTGGTACTACGACAACAAAACTGGCGAGGTCATCATTGTTCTTGGTACAGGGTTGAAGACTGAGCTGATAAAGATCATTGACCCGATGTGGTTGGTTAATTTAATCGAGACCGACAATGATGTGCTACACAAGAACAGGATTCTGGTTGAGTGCAACGAAGACTATGACCTGGCTATGCAATTCCAACGCGTTGTGCGTGTTTGTTATGAAACGGAATTCATAGTTGCAGAGACTGGCAGTCCAAGCGCTTCAAGTAATTTAAAGACAAAGAGCTCAAGACGAGGGGGTGTCTGTTAGTGCACGGTTTTGCGTCTCGAGTCTTTGTATTTATCTTTAACGTTTTTGATGTTTTGTTTAATGTAATAAAATATTATTGTATAAGTTAGTTCGTTAAAGTATTAGTCTAGTTCGCTAAGGATGTTGAGCGAACTAAGATAAGATCTCCCTGATTCGTTAAGGATGTTTAACGAATCAGGAGAGGATTCTTTAGCTTATTTATCTGATTATGTATGTAACGAAGTAGTGTCTTGTTCGCTAGGGATGTTAGCGAACGAACTTGACCTATCTTCTATTTATAGGTGAACTCTGTTCACATTTTAATCTAAGTTTTGAGAGTTTAATTAACGAAGTTCTGCTCAATCTCTCTCTATCTTCATCCTAATATTATATACACACACACACACATATATATATATATATATATAACTAATACTAATAATAATAACAGATAACTTATAATAAAGAGTAATCATGAACTAGATCCGTGTTAGATTAATTACATATCAGATCTGTGATCTGTGTGAGATTAACAAGTTCAAACACACATAGATCCTTCATGGCACAAATTAAACCATGAGAAGCAATATTCTGAGATGCTTGGGTAATCTTCATCATCATCTCCTTCTTCAACCTCTCGGACGTTTTGATTGTTGAATTTGGAGTATGGCTTTGAGTTGTTGTTCCTGAATGAGGATCCTTTATTCTTATCAGGGGATTCTTACTTCGTTTGAGCCACCAATCGTTCTTGGATCCTTTTGTCATCTTCCAGCCATACGAACATCAGTGCTCTATTCCTTACTTCATCTAAAGACCTTCAAGAAGTCATCACAAGATCGTCATAAAAGGGGGAGCCCCTATTTAGTCCTATCTTGAAGGCTTCTACCGCCGTAGCCATATCAAGATTTGGGATTTCTAAGGCCTCCATGCTAAACCTCGTGACAAAATCCCTAAGGGATTCATAATTAGGTTGGACTACTCTATACAAGTCACTAGTTAACTTCTCAAATTTCCTACTACAGGAAAACTGGTTGTTGAACAAGTTAACTACATGTGAGAAAGAAGTAACAGAAAAAGGAGGAAGACTTAGCAGCCTTTTAAAGCAGATCTTGATAGTGTGGCTCCAAAACCTTTGTATAAACTAGTCTCCTTGAGCCTCTCAGGAATCGGGTTGATTTCCATCATTTCCCTGTATTGGGCTACATGTTCTTCAGGATCTGTGGTCCCATCATACACTTTCATGTTGGGGGTTTAAAAGCGTTTTGGGATCTCCGTGTCACAGATTAGTGGAGCAAATCTGGACAATTTGTGGCTTCCTTCTGGTATGTCGGGGATAGGACGGATTCTCCTGGTACGCTGGATATCATATCCTTGAGTTTCTGCAGTTCCTTAGCCATAGCATGGTTAATACCTGCATCCTGCATGGAACCACGTTTTACATTTAAGGGTATGGGATTATGCATGTTACCTCCTTGTTGTGCGAAGGTTGGCATTCCAGAAGAGTGGCTGAGGCAAGAAGCGTCTGCTACAGGAGTTGGTCCACCATAAGAGATAGTCTGCATGGGGATAATATCTCCTTCATGGACCTCCGAAGACCTCTGATGCTAAGTTCCGAAGGATCCTTGATTCTAGAGGAAGGATCCTTGAGGTTGGGAGTTGAAGGATCCTTGATTAAATAATCCGGAGGATCCCGGTTGAAGGATTGGCCTGCTGGCCCATCAATCCTGGATTAAGGATTGGAGATCCTTGCTGAAAGATAGAGGATCCTTGAATCTGCTGACCCATGGACCTCGGATCTAGGATTGACAATCCTGAGTGAAAGATCGAGGATCCTTGAGTTTGTTGACCCATGGCCATGCTGAAGGATAGATGATCCTTGCATGAACTGAGCCGAGGATCCTGGAGTGGTGAAATCCAGCATCCTAGGCACCAAAGAAGTCTGATCCTCCATGGCCTCTTAGTCCTCTTGAGGTCTTCTATCTCCCGAAGAATCTTTTGGTTAGTCTTGTTTTGTTGCACCATGTATGCTTTGACTTGTGAAAATATAGCAGAAATGTCATTGTTAGTATTAAACACCGAAGTGGCAGCAGTGGTTTTCTAGCTCTGGAAGACTGGTAGTTGCGTCTTATTTCCAGCAGTAGCAGCGCTTGGTGCTCCCATGATTTGAGGAGGCATCGGTGGTAAACTCCTTGATGAAAGAGAAACCGAAGATGGCATAGTTGATGAACTAGAGGTTGATTGAGAGGCCATTGAAAGTGGTATAGGTAATACGATTGAGAATTGATGGGAAATATTATGGATTATAGCACCAATTGCCCCATGGTGGGCGCCAAATTGTTTTGGTAAAAAATCAGCTAAGGATTATGTAACCAAATCCGTAATTGTGAGGTATGATGATATGATGACAATGTTGATTGTGCAAACGAAATAAAGATGAACACCGAAATTTTCTGCGAGGAAAAACCCCTTAATCTTCATTAGATCAAAGTAAAAAACCCTGGGTGATGACAAATCGTCAATCACCACTTTATTAATATCAAAATCGGGTTACAGGTGTTTTTAAGATTACGATTAGTATTACAAACGATTGCTAGTGTGTGTAGCTAGAGAAAATTGTAAGCTCTGCTAATGTGTGTGTGAATACAAGTGTCTCCTAATTGATTTGTTATCTCGATTATATAAGAAAAATAATAACTAACAACATTCCCTAATAATCCGCCACTCTTCCACCAACTCCTTCAACGTTCTTTGACAACGTTCTGGGAGCTTCCAATAGCGAACTATGAGGTAGACTTAGTCATAGAGTCATTATACCTGGCTAACACATCACCATTCAAACATAATTATTAGTAAACATATATTAACGAGTATCCCTAATCCTTCATAATCTGAAACATATCTCAAGGATAATCTATCCATAAGATAGTCAAGAATAATGGATCCTCAGCATAAAATTCATACCTTAATAGATATCTAACTCCGAATACCCGTGTGAGGTAGGAGTCCTGTCTAAGTTATTATTTTATTATTATAAATGGCGTAGACCATAGTCGCGGGTATAGCCCGAAGCTAGATTAACAATTAGCATTATATAACTTTTCTTAAGTGAAGGATATAGTCAAATAGTATTTCTTTATGACTAAGAAATATAATATTTATATAAGAGATTAGAGTTAAGAAATTAAAGTTTCTTATTGAAGAAGAAACTCACCATGGATGTTTCTTCCTGAAGAACAAATGGATATATAATTCGTAAATAAAGAAAGGGACTAAAGGTCTAAATGTTTTATATACACAAATTATTTTATCAAGGTTAAAGCTATACAAAACAGACTAAAGGTCTGAAGCTAGATCGATGATCTAGTTATTTATACAAAGGTTATTCTCGTACTATAGGTCCGAGGTAACAAAACATCAAGAAGAAAACGGAAAACAGGAATCAGTATCAGAAACTGATTATAAACAGAAAAGATGAATACGCCCTAAACCTTTACAAACTCTTTTTGAGTCAGAATGTTTGCATAGGATTTAAGAATCCTTAAATCTTTGTGTTACAATAATAAGAAACGGACACTCTGATTAAGAGTATACATGTGTCAGGATCCATTCATACATGGTGACTCGGAGTTTCCCGAGGCCATGCATATCCTCAACATGCCTCTGAAAGTCTACGGGACTGTTTAGAGAAATGATATTGTGTATATAATTAATTGTAAAAGGTACTTAGGTTAATTTGATCTCAGTGTAGTTGGGTGCCTAATGAGTTATCACAAAGGTATTATTGTTTATTTCACAAAGGTATTGAAAATATTTTTACAAAGAGTCAGCGTCATTCACCAGCTGTGTGCTGATGTATTTTCTAACCATTTTACAAGAAAACAGAAAGGTTAGGACAGATAAGCAAGACAGGATAGATGATTGGAGAATTAGTCATTGGATGCTATCTGATGGCTCAGATATTTTACATTAAAATATTATAAAGTATTATTTTTTCTAACTAAAGGTATTTAAAATATCAAACCGGTATTTTAACCCGAGTTTTAAATTATAATAATATTATATTTAAGACTTCCGCTGAAAAAAACTTATTTTATCAAACATGTTTTGTAAACATTAAAAGGATATTTTAATCCAACATTTTATAAATGAATATTTTATATTAAAGACTTCCGCAACTCTGATATATTTACAAAAAAAATACTAACTATTGGTCACACGCCTAGGCCCTAAGTCGGGGTGTGACAGGTTGGTATCAGAGCCATCAATCTTAGCGAATTAGGTATTTAATTATACCTAGGCTTTGATTAAGGATAAGTTTCAAAAACTTATTATACAAAATATTGATTCAAGTAAATAAAATACTTGATTGAAGGTATCAAAAATTTCAATCATTAAATGATAAGATATAACAGTACAAATAAGATATGAGCGTCTTTCTATCCCTAATCTAACTCCACACAAATGCAATTGTCAATCTAGTCACGAATTATTTCAACACCTATGAAGTAAAGCAAAAGAATTCATAGGGACATATTTTCTTTCAATATCTAGCAATGAAAATTCATGCCAAATATCAATGGAGGAAGATCCATATTAGTTTATTCTAAATATCCCACTAGCACAAGTCATTCCAAAATATGCATGGAATAGGATCGAGTAGATCTAAGAAATCAATGACATTAAAGAGAAAAGAAGTAAAGATGGAAGAAAAAGAAAGAGAAAAGAAGATCAACAAAAACGTCAAGAATAAAATAGAACCTTAGTAGTTATAAAGTGTAGTTGTAATAAACAAGTGTGCACTCTCGTAACTATAATAAGATGAATAAAAGATATGTATTGAATTCTTCGAATACTGGACTTATCTTTTAAAAACTTTATTGTAGTATGTCAAGAGAAAAAAGTGCAAACTCTCACAACAGTCCTCCCAAGAAAACTGGAAATGAAGAAAAAATTGAAAATAAAAATAATGAAATTCCCGCCCAATATAAAGAAAAATATCAAAAGATGATTAAGGAAGCTATAAATCCAGTTCTTGACGCAATCAAGGACATTTCTACAAGTCAAAGTCAACCAAAATCCAACAAGCGAAGTAAAAGTAAATCTGTACATTCAAGAAAAGAAGAGGCTCATGATAGCTCTACATCTAATAATAATTCAAGAAATTAGAAACGAAAGAAACGAAAGGTCCAAAAAGGATTTAACTTTAAGAACTATAAAACTTACGATCCTAAAGAATTTTATGGAGACTCGGATGGTATAGTCGCTATGAGATGGCTAGAAGAACAAGGATCAATCGTCATTATAAGCAAATGCACTGATGAGGAAGCTATCCAGTATTCTTCACAAATGTTCAAGGGAGAAGCTCTTGAATGGTCAAACACCCTGATTCAAAACAAGGGTCGAGAAAAAATGTATAACTTAAGTTGGGAAACAATCAAAGGTCTCATATTAAAGAAATTTTTCCCAACCCATGAAATGGATCGAATTCAAACCCAGTTATGGAATCCCAAGGTTGTTGGTACAAATCTTAAGGTATATAACACTAAATTCCTAGAATACTACCGACTGGTTCCACATCTAGTAACTCCGGAATATAACAAAGTAACTCATTATATATATGGAATACCAAGAGAAATAAGAGACATGGTACGATCCAATATGCCAGAAACAGTTGATCCGGCTACGGAATTGGTCGGATACTTAATCAACAGTATGATAAGGAATCAAGAAGAAGAAGAGAAGAAAGACAAAGAAACCATGAAAGCTTAAGATTATGAGAAGTTAGAAAAAGAATAAACTTCTCCCAAGTTAACATGCAAAACTTGTGTAAGGAAACATACTGGAAAATGTAGACTAGAAAATACAAATAATTCTGCAAACTGCAAGAGAGCAGGTCACACAATAGAAGAATGTTGTAAGAAATTAGGAGTATGTTTTACATGTGGAGAAACGGGCCACTTTAAGACTGAATGCCCAAAAAGAAAAGCCAATCAAGATTAATGAATGACAAGATCATATCAAAGAAATGTTAGATAGATTAGTACATTAGTTGTAACTCGTTATCAAACGAGAAGTTTTGTAAATCAAAGAAGGGTATTTAATTTCCTGTATTAAAAATGAAATATTAGCATACAGATCGTGTTAATACACAAGAATGCTTATATTACAACTAAATGATAATTAGAGTTTCAAACACTGAAGAGTTTTTCTGAAACTTAGAACAACTAAAACGTTGAGATAACGTATCATCTAGAACTCTAGAAGGATGACTAGAAAGAAAAGATACGTCAAACGTTAGAAAATATTTGAATGTACGAGGACAGTATATTAAGGAATTTCCGATCAAGCACAAGATATTCAAGGAATCCAACTGATAGAATTATTTACCAAAACTAAGGTTGGTAAAAAGAATCAAAGAAACAAAATTCAAGAATATTCAAGAAATACAATTGCTAAGTATAGCAAATGTGATTAAGCCTTATTACAAAGGAACTGCCAGAATACATTAGTGAGCAGAACCAAAGACGGAATAGATTTGACAGACTGAATCTAAACAACAACTTAGTGGAATAGATTCGATAAACTGAATCAAAACAACAATGTAGTTAACATCAGTAAATGTTTAGAGTACAAAACGGTAAGGTAAATAGTTAAACAGAACTGATCACTGTGTTTATCAATTTACAATTACTAATGATATTCTGATCTATTAACCGGTTACATTATTTAAGGATGTAAATTAACAACAAAACAAAAACTTTAGTCATTCTGCATATAGATTGTAACCACACCAATAGGATTAGATAGAATCTAATCAGCAATCGAAATGTAAGAACCATTCAAATTCAAGAAAACGAATCTCGAGGACGAGATTCATTGCAAGATGGGGAGGATGTAACATCCTCAAAATTTTGGTCTAAATTTGACAAATTAATAAAGTTAAGGGATTAATAATAATCTCAAAAACAAGTAGTGGGAAAAATATTTTCAAGATAAATAATAAGAAAAATAAGATAAAGAAATAAATTTATAAGGTAAGTCATCCCACATGAAGAGATAAGAAAAAGAAACTTCATCCCACATGGAAAGATGTAAGAAAGTGGAAGCATTTCACATGGGTATAAATAAGGAATATGGAATTCATCCCACATAGAAAGTGGTAAAAATATGGAAGCTCTTTATAAGAGAAAAAGTTTCCACAGTTATATTCTTTTAAGCTTAGCATACACCAAGTGGTCCTAGCGGAGGGTGCGAAGCACCCGACGCGCACGCGCTCGGGCGAGAGCGAGAACGATGGCGACGGCAACGGCAAAGGGCGTTGGGCGCAATGTGGCGCTTTGATGGCGCAATTTGCACTTCGCACGCTCGCATCGCCGCGAGCCGCCTTATTGTTTTTGGAAAGTGAAAATGAGATCAGAAAATAACAAGATTTGAATGTGCAAGGACTAAAAATGAAAATTGGTAATCAGAGACCCATCGTGATACGCAATGAGTCCAAGAACAAGGCCATCGCGTAGCGCGATGGGGCGTTTGACACATCGCACACGTGTCACATCCAGGTGACACGTGGCAGCATGGCGGGTCAAGTGGCGACACGTGGCAATCTCTTAACTATGTGAGTCATCGCGATACACTATGACCTTAAGGAAGGGTCCATCGCGTATCTCGATGGGACCCGAAATCAGCTATAAAAGGGAGGGGTCACGGCCATTCTCCCACACACCTCCCACACACTCTCTCTAGAATGACTCTCTACCTCGTTTTACGTGCCACTGACCCGACAATCATCACCTTGTAATCTGTGCCAATACCCGACATTTTCTTAAAGTACGTGCCGATAGATCACGATGACCGGCGCACATCTTTTTGCGTGTCAATCTCGTAGTACGTTCCAAGATCCGAAGTTTTGACGGTTTAAGTTTCGATACACGATATAGAGTAGAAGTGCTGCCCGATAGGTGATAAATTAAATATCTAACTCCGAATACCCGTTTGAGGTAGGAGTTCTGTCTAAGTTATTATTATTATTTTATTATTGTAAATGGCTTAGACCATAGTCGCGGGTATAACCCGAACCTTGATTAACAATTAAGCATTATATAACTTTTCTTAATCGAATGTTATATTCAAAATAGTATTTCTTTATGACTAAGAAATATAATATTTATACAAGATATTATAGTTAAGAAATTAATGTTTCTTCTTGAAGAAGAAACTCAGTATGGATGTTTCTTCGTGAAGAAGAAACGAACATATAATTGGTAAATAAAGAAAGGAACTAAAGGTCCAAATGTTTTATATAAACAAATAATTTTATCAAGGCTAAAGCTATACAAAATAGACTAAAGGTCTGAAGCTAGATCGATGATCTAGTTATTTATACAAAGGTTATTCTCGTACTATAGGTCCGAGGTAACAAAACAAGAAGAATAAAACAGAAAACAGGAATCAGTATCAGAAACTGATTATAAACAGAAAATGTGAATACGCCCTAAACCTTTACAAACACTTTTAAAGTCAGAATGTTTGCATAGGATTTACGAATCCTTAAAATGTTGTGTTACAATAATAAGAAACAGACACTCTGATTAAGAGTATATATGTGTCTGGATCCATTCATACATGGTGACTCGGAGTTCCCCGAGGCCATGCATATCATAAACATGCCTCTGAAAGTCTAGAGGACTATTCAGAGAAACGTTATTGTGTATATAATTAATTGTACAAGGTACTTAGGGTAATTTGATCCCAATATAGTTGGGTGCCTAATGAGTAGTCACAAAGGTATTATTGTTTATTTCACAAAGGTATTGAAAATATTGTTACAAAGAGTCAGCGTCATTCACCAGCTGTGTGCTGACGTATTTTCTAACCATTTTACAGGAAAACAGAAAGGTTAGGACAGCTAAGCAAGACAGGATAAAAGATTGGAGAATTAGTCATTAGATGCTATCTGATGGCTCAGATATTTTATATTAAAATATTATAAAGAACTATGTTTTCTAAAGAAAGGTATTTGAAATATCAAACGGGTATTTTAACTCGAGTTTTAAATTATAATAATATTATATTTAAAACTTCTGCTGAAAAGAACTTATTTTTCTCAAACATGTTTTGTAAACATTAAAAGGATATTTTAATCCAACATTTTATCAATGAATATTTTATATTAAAAGACGTCCGCAACTCTGATATATTTACAAAACAAGTACCAATTATTGGTCACACGCCTAGGCCCTAAGTCGGGAATGTTGTATCCTCTTGATCAGATGGTTCCATCTGAATTTGTTGAAATCCAGAGGAAGCATCCATAAAGGTAAGCATCTCATGTCCTGCCGTTTCATCCACCATGGAGTCTATATGTGGTAAGGGGAAAGGATCCTTGGGGCATGCCTTGTTTAAATCAGAGAAATCGACACGCACACCCTCTATTTTCCATTCTCTTTAGAAACAACAACCACATTAGCCAACCATCGAGGATACTTAACCTCTCTGATCATGCCGGCCTTAAGAAGTTTTTCAACTTCTTCTTGTATGATCGCGTTCCTCTCAGGAGAGAATTTCCTTCGTTTCTGATGGACGGGTTTAATAGAATGATCAAGGCCCAACTTATGAGTAATTACCTCCTTAGAAATACCTATCATGTCTTAATGTCTGAAGGCAAATATGGATTTTCTTCTCTTGAGGAAGGATACTGTATCCTCTTCAATCTCATTAGGGATACTGGATCCTAGGAAATCTTTCACGTTTGGATCCTCGGGATCCAAGGATACTTCTTTTAGGTCCTTTTCTCGAGCCTACAGCACGTTCCTAGGATGTTACTGTAGTTTCTATGCTATCGTTTGTTTAGTTGTTGGCTTCATGGATGAAGATTAATAATTCTTAGCTTCCACTTGGTCACCATCTATCCTTACTACTCCCCAAGGAGTTGATAGTTTGATGCACTGATTATAAGTAGAGGCTACAGCTTTCATTCCATGTAGCCATGGCCTGCCAAGAATAACATTGCAACAAGAAAAACTATCAATAAAACAAAATTTTTGGTAAGAGTTTAACCCTTCAATGTATATTGGGAGTTTGATGTCCCCCATTGTTTTCTTTGTTTTGCCACTGAAGCCAACTAGCACAGAGGTTCGGGGAATGATTTCCGAATCCGGGATATTCATCTTCTGGAGTACATCGTGTTGGATGATGTTGACTGAACTTCAACCATCGACTAGGATCCTGCGCAAAAAATGGTTAGCAATAAATAAAGTTACAATCAAACCGTTGTGGTGAGGATCATGTATGCTTGTTTTATATTCTTCATCAAAGAAAATTCTTTTGTTAGTCGTCAAGGTGGTGGATATGACTGGTCGCTCCCCGTTCTCCAACTTTGTTTCTTTGACATGTCTCTTGGCCGAGGAGAAGGAAGTACCACATATATCTGAGCCACCGTAGATGAAGTTGATTACTTGTGCATCTGGTGGAGAAGGAGTTGCTTTTTTCGGGACATCTTCAGGATCCTGGATCCTTGACTTTTTTCTTCCCAAGAGTTCTTTGAAATGGCCCTTGCTCAGGGGGTATTCAATTTTCCTCCTTAAGCCAATGCAATCATCAGTCATATGGCCAAAATCCTCATGGAATGCACACAATTTGGATTTATCTTTGAAGGTCGTTAACTTCTCATTTTTCTGGGGCCATCTTGCTCTCTCTTCGAGATCCTTCATGGCACAAATCAAACCATGAGTATCCACAGAGAAGCAATACTCAGAAATACTTGGGTAATCTTCATCATCATCTCCTTCTTCAACTGCTCGAACATTTTGATTGTTGAATTTGGAGTAAGACTTCGGGTTGTTGTTCCTGAACGAGGATCCTTGTTTCTTGTCAGGATATTCTTGCTTCGTTTGAGCCCCTAACCTTTATTGGATCCTTTTGTCATCCTCTAGCCGTATGAATCTAAGTGCCATGTTCCTTACTTCATTCAAATTCCTGCAAGGAGTCATCACAAGATCATCATAAAACGGGGATCCCCTATTTAGTCCCATCTTGAAAGCTTTCACAGTCGTAGCCATATCAAGATTAGGGATCTCTAGGGCCTCCCTGCCAAAACTCGTAACAAAATCCCTAAGGGTTTCATCATAAGGTTGGACAACTCTATATAAATCACTAGTTAACTTCTCAAATTTCCTACTACAGTAGAAACTCTATAAAATAATACACTTGGAACCACCAAAATTTATTAATTAAAAGAGTTATTAATTAATCGATAAATTAATAATTATTAATTTATATATTAATTAATATTTTATTAATTTATAGTATAGTACTTAGTTTACAAACACCTTTCAAGATTCCACTTAATTATTGTATACAATGCATGTATATCAAATGAACGGCCCAATTTGAAAGAAACCTTCAATCTCCCACCTTATTATGTTTCTTGTGTTCAATGTATCACTTCGCGAAACGAAGCTATTAAAGCGGCAATCACATTGAATAATTTCTTGTTGAGCTATAAGAAAACAACACCAGAAGTTCTTACCATGCTAAGGAAAATTAGAGACGAGATTCAAGGGGGAAATTGATTTCAACAAAAAACAAAAGACCATTGATTCATTTTTCAAGAAATCTTCATAAATCATTCATGTAATATGCTATATATAAGGAATTATTAATTTATATTTTATATGGGGTCTAAAGAAATTATCAAAAATGTATTATCTTATAATTTTAGCGAATTATTAATTTAGCACCCTATCCCCGAGTCGGGACCGGAAAAAAAAATTGTCTTAGAGAGTTTATTAAATAATCGAGTATTGATTTATCGAGTTTCTACTGTACAAGAAAACTGGTTGTTGAACAAGTTAACTAAATGTGAAAAAGAAGTAACAGAAAAGGGAGGAAGACTTAGCAGCCATTTTAGTGCAGATCCTGTTAGTGTGGATCTGAAACCCTTGCATAGACAAGCTTCCTTGAGTCTTTCAGGAATTGGGTTGATCTCCATCCTCTCCCTATATTGAGCCACATGCTCTTCCGGATCAGTGGTCCCATCATACACTTTCATGTTGGGGGTTTAAAAGCGTTTTGGGATATCAGCATCACATATTGGTGGAGCAAATCTAGACAACTTGTGGCTCCCCTCTGGTATTTCAGGAATTATCAGACCACTCTTGGCATGCTGGATATCATATCCTTAAGCTTCTGAAGTTCCCTAGCCATAGCCTGATTGATACCTGTATCCTGCATAGAGCCAAGTTAGTGTCTAAGGGTTTGTGACTATATGTATTACCTCTTGTTTGCTTGAACGTCGGCATCCCATAAGAGTGGACAAGATTAGAGGCATCTGCTATGGTAGTCGGTCCACTGGAAGCAATGGTCTGCATGGGGATGATGTCTCCTTCATGGACCTCTAAAGACCTTGGATGCTGAACTCTTGAGGATCCCTGATTATGCCAGAAGGATCCTTGAGGTTGGAAATTGAAGGATCCTTGAGGATATAACCGAGAGGGTCCTTGTTGAAGGAACGAGGATACTTGAGCTTGCAGACCCATGGACCCTGGTTGAAGGATGGATGATCCTTGCTGAAGAAAAGAGGATACTTGAGCCTGCTGACCCATGGATCCTGGTTGTAGAATAGATGATCCTTCCTGGAGGAACGAGGATCCTTGAGCTTGTTGAGCCATGAATCTTGGAGTGGTAAAATCTAGCATCCTTGGCATCAAAGGAGTATGATCCTCCAGTGGCCTCTTATCCTTATTGAGATCTTCTATCTCATGAAGGATCTTCTGGTTGGTCCTGCTTTGCTTCTCCATATATGCTTTAATGCCTTATTTTCAGCAGCAGTAGTCCTATGTTCTCCCGCGAGTGGAGGAGGCATTGGTAGTGAGGATCTTGGTGGGAGTGAAACTGATGAAGGCACGGTGGATGAAGCAGAAGATTGTTGAGAGGCCATTGACGGTGGTATTGATTGAAAAGGTTGAATATTGTAGGTTCCCATCCGGATCTACACAGGAGTATCTCGTAACACGAGGGTGCGGAATCCCCACGTATACGATACGAGTGTTGAGATGATTAACAAGTAAATCACATGCAAAGAACACGAGTAAGTAAGATGATACTTGTTATATTGCAAAGATAAACCAAACATGTAACACTAAGGTGTTACAAAACAGCCGTCCAAGTTCTCTTTAGTATGAGCCGAAGTTATGGTTTATATAACACGATAACTTCGCCCAACAGGCTAGGCGAAGTTATCATAACTTCGCTCAACAAGCTCGCTAAACATCAAGATAAACAAAATACGTTTAACAAGAACAAATTAACGATTACAAACACAAATAAACACGAGATATTGAACTACTGACATCATGCACCAACAAATATTGATAGGGTATTTTCTGGATTATAGCACCAATTGCCCCACGGTGGGCGCCAAATTGTTTTGGTCAAAAATCAATAAAGAATAATGTAACCAAATTCGTGAATATGGGACTTGGTGTTTGTGAATGTATATGTAATATATCGATGAACACAGAGATTTATACGAGGAAAAGCCCTTGATCTTTAGAGGATCACCGGCATAAAAACCTCAGGTGATGACAAATCGTCTATCACCACTTTATTAATCAAGAATATGAGAATACAAGGTTGGAGATTATGATATGTGTTTACAATGATTTCTATGTGTGTGTGTGTTGCTAGAATTATAGAGAAATGTCGTGTATGCTATTGTGTTCTGTTGTGCCTTAACTAATCATAACTCAATGGAGTTATAAATAATAAAGATGATAACTAATTTTCCTAAAAATCCGCCACTATCTAAATATAAATGTAACAGCCACTTTGACCACGTGCTCCATCACTCAAGCTGCGAAATAGGGGGTAGACCAGGTCTCTTAGCCGTTACATCAGTCAAAAATAATGTTATACACAGGAAACAACCGTTAGTAAATAATAAGTACCGAGGATCCTTGATCATGACGGGATCTGACTAAGGATAACTGATCCAAGAACATATGCAAGGATAACGTATCCATAGTGTCAAATTTCCGTGCACTAATAATTATTACTATTATTATTATTGTTGTTGTTGTTGTTGTTGTTGTTGTTGTTGTTCTTAACTAGATTTACCACTGCTCTAGCTACCTACAATGTGGGAGCTCTATCGTCGGTGAGCTTCCGAGTTGACCGAATAAGTCTTGGTGGTTGTTGATGATCGGAATCACGTTGTGGCCAAAAGGAGCAGTGGCGAAAGAAGGTGGAGGTTGTTAATGAGGTTGTTCGTCGGCCTTTGAAATGGACTTGGAGTTCAAGATTGATTGAATTGAAATTGACGCTATGATGATCCCTTAGAAAATAGGTGAACGAAGGTGATGCTCTTTTGCAAAAGATGTTAGAAAGGTCTTAGCTAATTATGTATTAAGTTAATTAAATCATCATCATCTTCCACCCAAGCTCCCCCCCCCCCCCCCCCGGGCTGCCTCCATCATCCGTCGCATTGAAGTCACCATGTGTATTGTGCATAACAATTCGGCCACCTCTGTCACCGTTGCATCTTCCTTGACATAACCGATTGCTATCCGATTTTATGCACACATAGTCCAGGTTCGATCAGAAACGTTGTGGGTTAGGTTAATAGTTTTTCGTTTCTCCTATAATTCCATATGAACATAGGAAAAACTTGGTGGTGGTGACAGTATGATTGTGGTTGTGAGGTTATGACTTGTGACCTTTGATAATTTGGTAAAGCAAGTCAGGTTTCTGATTGGTGAAAATCAATATGAAATTTGTTAAAATCAAATAACTTTTTTGTTTTTTATTTTAACTAGTTACTGAGGGCGTTATATTCATTACTCAATCGTTAACAAAACAAAAATAACGATGTTAGTGAACCACACGGAATTGATGAGATTTAAAAACCAGAAGAACGAAAATGAAGAGAAAAAAAGTTTCGGACAGAATTTACAAAAATACCAAAAACAACATAGAAAAAAAATGACGATTTACTCCTGGTTTTAATTTCTTGTGTTTAGATTGGGGTTTCATCAATGATATGAAAGTCAACATTTAAGAACTTTCTCATTCATTTTACAGAATAATATTACATAAATAATGAACTACAAATGATAATAAATAACATAAAGTTAGCATCTTTATTAAATATCAACATGATCGCTTGAAACACACTCGCCAGAGCAAGCCAAAACAAAGGGTGGTGGTAGGGGCGTTCTTCGGGTTAGTTTTTTGGGTCTGGTTCTTCGGGTTTCAAAGTTTAAAT